>NC_056735.1:1238729363-1238802755 GCF_019279795.1 Protopterus annectens | reverse complement strand
GTGTACTTGTTATCCTTCCCAATGTGGACACCCCTCACTGGTGCTAGTGGTGAGGATTGAGGCTCCTTGACTACTGGGCCAGTGCACGGGTGTCACAGTAGGTATGACTCCTAAGTATGCAACAACGTCTAGAAGGATTACATTTTTTTTGGAAGTGCTTGCATAAGTATTTTATACTCCAAGCAGATTCCAACACATTTTTGTTCAGGCAGATGGCAAATGTTGGAAGTGTGATGGGAAGAGAGGTAACTGGGAACATATGTTTTCGGAGTGTAATCAATTGACAGTTTTTACAAATTCTCTGCTGTCAGAAATACTGGGTGAGCAAATGGATATAATGAGGGAAATGATTCTTTTGAGCTGGAACACAGATCTAAATTACCTAGACATAGTAATGCCTTATCAAGTTTAATTCTAATGGCTGCCAAAAAAAGCAATTACTAGAAAATGAAAATAAAAAAAAAAATGAAACCAACTGTATTTGAACTACTGAATATTGTACAGAGATAAAGGAACTAAAAGTGGGATCTTTAGAAAAGTGATGGAGCAAATTACATACAAATAAATGGGTTAATATGGTTTGTTTTCTTTTATATTAATGTATACATGTTTGACTATGTCTTAAGTGATCATTTAATGAAGTTGTTAAAAAAGTACTGGTATGTTCATTAATTGTGACACTCATTTGTAATAAGAACATGCACAATGTTCACTTTGAATGCATTTTTGAAACATTTTGGACTATATTATCATAAAATGGATATATGCAGTTCTCAGGTAAACTCAAAGTGTCCACTGTAGGTCCCATAAATAAGAAAGTTTCAAGACTGGAAAAAATATAAATATTTGTGTGTGTGTGTGTGTGTGTGTGTGTGTGTGTGTGTGTGTGTGTGTGTGTGTGCTAGATAGAGAGCCTTATCTAGGGTGAGGCAGGAAGCTTTCCTGGGTGCAAGATGTTGGGGGAATGCATGATCAGTAAGTGTGATGGTAAAGGAGTGTGTTACTAGTATTACATATTAATGCTGATACTGCATTTGCAGTCATTGATGAAGTGCATGAGTTGTGTTTTGCTTTGAATGTAGCGAGCTGTGTGCAACAGTTTCTTTTCTATTTTTTTCTTCTTTGAGTGACTTTTTTTTGCTCCTCAGCTTTAAGTTGAGGGTGGCTTCTGTACAGGGGGGCCAGGTGATTAGCAACAATTCTGGTTAGATTATGGATTTAAAATAATTCCTCCAACAATGATTACACAACTTACACCAACTCTCAACTTCCAAACATTTGCTGGAGAAACTATGAATATACAATAAAATAAAAGCAAATGCAAAACAAATTAACAGACAGCCCATTTTCTTAGCACAATAATGGCCTTCACTGGAGGCATTACAAGGAAATAAGCTTTCCAGAGATGGACAGCAATCTGTTTACAGTATTGGGTCTCACAGGACACCTTGGCAGTGGTTGCTTATGCCCATCATACTTGGAATGGTAAAGACACTGCAGCTATGACTATAAGTAGGCTGGAACACTTTTTCGTACTAGACCACCCTATTATTGAAAGAGGAAACATTTAACAGATATTTCACCAAAGACTATTTATAACAGCAACATTTTATGTCTGGAACTGTAGATTTTCTAAAAATCAAAAATGTGATGACCAACCTTTGCTTCAGCATCTGCAATATCATCAGCTTTTGCACCCAACAGCATAAGACGCAGAATAAGAGTGATGCTTAAGGGAAACTGGCCTTTTAGTTTAGGTACATTCGCTCTGATAAGTCTTTCTACTTTGGGCTGAGGGATGTTGTAAAAGTAGACACTGCCTATGAGATCTTGCCCTCTTCTTCCAGCACGTCCAGACATCTGAATAAAAAAAAAAAAAAAATTTTCAAACAAAAATGCAGACTTAAAAACATAATAATAATAATAATAACAGTAATAATAATGATAAAACATTTCCAATGTACTCTTCATTGAGTCTTGAAATCTAAAACTAATTATTATCTTACTGAAGCATGTTTACAGCTGTAACTTCAGCACTGAAGATTAAGTCAGGATTTAGCTGACTTTGTTGGATGAAGAAACAGCACATATATTCTTTACAAGCAACAAGTGCATTTTTAACATTTTCAATGTACTCTTCATGGTGTGTTGAAATCTAAAGCTAATTAGTATCTTAGTGAAACATATTTGCAACTGTAACTTCAGCAATGAAGATTGCCAGGATTTAGCTGACTTTGTTGGAGGAAGAAACTGCACATAATTCTTTAAAAGCAACAAGTGCATTTTTAACGAACATGTATAGAAAAAGAAGTTATGTACTTACCATAACATACCACCTGTGTTGTCCATTTTCATTCATCCTCAACATGTGAGTTTTGGATCCGACCCTCGGATCCGACTCAGCCACTTTACAAGCCTAGGATTCGAAGCTCGAGCTCCTTCTCTCCAACTCATAATGCCTCATTCCCCAAGAGTGAGTTTTCTGTTAAAATATATGCAGGATATATATATATATATATATATATATATATATATATATATATATAAAATTTTAGAAATACTCATACATCCACCATACAGAAAAAAAGAATATACAGTGCAGAGTTCAGGGGCTCAAAACAGAAACAATGGTTCTTACTAGTATCTCCATCAGGTCTTTCATAATGATGGAGAGGGGGAAGGAGGGTGGGGAGGTTGAGGAAGAATGAAAATGGACAACACAGATGGAATGTTAGGGTAACTACATAACTTCTTTATCAGATATTGTCAATTTCATTCATTCCTCAACCTGTGGGACAGACTCACCAGCTACAATGGCTCTCATGGAAGGATATTCCATAGCACTGCAGAGCCAAAAGCAGCCCTATTCCTGGAGATATTGTCTAGTTTATAACATATAATAAAGGTACGAGAATTTGACCGAGGCAGCTGCAGAAATTTAATCAATTGACACTCTTGAGCAAAAAGCTTGAGATGTTGCCATGGATCTCATACAATGAGCTTTACACCTCTAGGTAAAGGAATATCTATTGAAGGATAAATAAAAGAAGTGCAATCTCATATCCATTTAGCCAATGTGGATTTGGCAACTGTTGCAACTTTTCTAACACCTGAGAAAAATATGAACAGTTGATCAGAATTCCTGAAAGATTTTGTCCCTTTTGTCCTGTCCAGATAAAAATGCAACTGCTTATGAACATCAAGGAGATGCAGCGAGTACTCTCTCCCTTGTTTTCAAAATTGGAAAAGAAAACTGGTAGGTTAATAGACTGATTGATATTGTTTTCTGTAGCAACCTTAGAAAAAAAGGATGGATTGGTCAGAAAAGATACTCTGTTTTTATGAAAAATCAAATAAGAAGGTTTAGGAAGGAGGGCCTGCAGTTCAGAAACTGTTTTTGCTGAAGTAACAACTAACAAAGCTTTTTTTCAGGAAAGAAACTTCAAATCTACCTTAGCTGCGGGTTTAAAAGGGAGAAGATCTAATGCCTAGAAAATCAAAGTTAGGTCTCAAGGAGGAGCTGGATCTTTGACTAGGGGACAAAGTAAAAAGGTACCTCTAAGAAAGGCCTTGCATAGTTTTAATGAAACTAGAGTGGAATTCTCTCTATTATGAAATTTGAAATAGCTGCTAAATTAACTTTTACAGTGTAACAGCTGGACCAATTTTGGAAGAGGAAAGCCAGGAAATCCAATACTGCTGGGATATGAGCTGTAAAATGGTCTATTAGCTTCTGTTGAGACCAGATGGAGAACCTTTTTCATTTGCTCTTGTAGATTTTTCTGGTAGATGTTTTGTGGGAGGAAATCAAAATCTTTTGGACTGGGGATGAAAGTCTAGAATGTCTAACCATCACTGGAATTGGAGAAACTATGCGGTCAATTTTAGGCCTTGAATATATGAGTGAGTCTGCACTGAGAGATGGGACTGCAGATCTAGAAGTGGTTCCAGTGTCCAGGGAGGGCAAAACAGGGGAGACCAAAGAAAAGTGAACCAGACTTGGTGCAGCCAAAAGGGAGCAATGAGGATTAATTCGCTCTTCAACCGGTGTGCTTTATGAAGACATTTGGGAATCAGGAGTAAGGGATGAAATGCATAAAGCAGACCGGGGGCGAAGCATGGACTAGAGCATCTCTTGGTGACTGTCCCTGAGGGGCAATCAATGCAAAGAACCTACTGCATTTGTTGTTGGGGGAGACACAAAGAGATCACAGCCAGGCTGACCACATTTGAGGAGGATCATGTTTGCCACTGACTGATTTAGAGACCACTCATGAGGCATCATTAAACTCTGCTGAGACTGTCTGCTAGAATGTTGTACTACCCCAGAATGTGCGCTGCAGATAGAAAGTGGTTGTAGATACTGTCCATTGCCACACTGTCTTTACTTCTTGACACAGACAGTGAGATCTGATTCCTCCTTGCTTGTTGACATACCACACTATGGACATATTGTCTGAATCGCAGTAGTCCCTAGAGGGAGAAAGTTGTGTAGTGCATGCAACATTAGAAGGACCGCTGTCATCTCTAGGATATTGATATGCAAGTCAGTCTCCTGAGAAGGCCACGTCCCTTGGACAGTCCGTCGCAGAAAATGACCCCCCCCATGCCATCTGGGAGGCATTCGTGGTCAGGCTGGTGTTTAGTGGTGGAACAACAAAGGGGTATCCTTGGCTAATTTCTGAGGAATGAAGCCATCAAAGTAGAGAATCTGCATACATGTGATAGCTTGATTGGCTGGTTCGGTGGGTGATGGTGCGAAGACCATTGGACTGATAATGTCCACTGTGGTATTCTGATGTGCTAGCATGCTGTAGGTAATAGAGTTATCATGGCAGCCATTGAGCCTAATGCCCTGGGCAGTAATTTTGCTGGAGGGGCCGGAATTGCTAGGATCTGTGAGATATGCAGCCTCAGGATCGAAACTTTGTCTGGAGGTTGGTAAGCCATAGTTTTGGTTGTGTCCAAACATGCTCCAATAAAGTGCATCAGTTGAACAGGTAGTAACTGTGATTTCGGCATGCTGACAGTAATATCAGGAGTGGCAGCTAGTTGCAACAGGTAGTCCCCGGCTTGAATGAATAGATGCTTGGTCAGAAGAAGTAGGAGCAGTCTGAGATGAGCTGCAACTACTACCATGCATTTGGTGAACATCCAGGGAGCTGTGATGAGACCAAACGGGAGCCCTTTGAATTGGTAATAGCTGGTTCCAGCCTGAAGTGAAGATACCATCTGGAGCACCTGTCCATTTTGATATGGTAGTACGCATCCTTTAGGCCTATCGAGCACATCTAATCATCCATCTTCAGAAGAGGTAGGATGGATTGGATCGTGACCATCCTGAATTTCATGTTCTTCACTGATTTGTTCAGAGATGTCAGATCCAAGATTTACCTTGGGTCCCCTGTTTTCTCTGATGCTAAAAAGAACCTTGAGTAGATGCCTCATCCAAATTAGCCAGGAGGGACCTCCTGGATGAATTTTTTTTGGAACAGCTTTGTAATTTCTACAGTTGCTGCTTCCCTCTGATTGGGTGGCACATCAGGGAGGTAAGTCTTTGATTTGGGGAAATTTAAAAAGGGAATGGGCTATCCTCTGGCTATGATCTTTTGCACCCATCAGCCATTTGTGATGCTAGCCAGACTTCTGGGTGCAAGGATAAGCTCCCTCCAACTGCCTCCAGAGAAGGGCAGCCGGGCAACCTTTTAGAGTCTCTGAAAGATTCTGTCCAAAAAAGACTCCCTCTTCCACTGGGTGGCATCTACCACAATAACTGTTTCCCCCTCTGTCCCTGGGGGGAGAAGTCTCCCTGAGATTCCTCAAAATGAGACTTCTTGAATCACAGTTTTTTACCACCATGCTAATTCCTGGAGAAGGGTTTCTGTGGGGTAGAAAAATGGACTCTGATGCCAGACGAGGTTTTTCCATCTTTCTTGCTATGGGAGAGTGTGTCTTTGAGTGTAGGGCCAAATAATGATGAACCATCAAAAGGTGCATTAACAAATGACACCTCAAAAGGTTCCACAAAGTCACACAACAGCATCTAGGCATGACGTCTAATGGCAATGCTGGAACCGGCGACCCTTGAGGTGCCTTGTGCAGCATTAGAAATCATCCTCATGGATGAGTTGGATATCAACTGAAGAGTGGCCATTCTGGAAGAAAAGATCTTTTGCTCCTTATCAGACATGGACTCAGGGACTGAGCTAGAGAGTTCCTTGAGTAAGTCCCTCTGTAGCCTGGTAAAGTGAGATAAGTAGTTTAGAGCTGGTAAAGCAAATTAAACTGAAGCATAAACCCTCTTTCCAAATCTGTCCAAAGACCTAGACTCCTTGTTAGGGGGAAGGACGGTGGAGCTTTCCTGAGCCAGCTCCTTTTTGGTGGTTGCCACAACAACCATGGCATCTACTGGGATCCCTTTGGTACAGTGCAATCTGCCTATGGGGTCACTGAATATCTTATTCATCCATTTGGGTATGGGCTGTACAGTGTCTGGTTCCTTCCATGCCCTGGTAGATACTAAATCAATATTAATAAGTAGCAGGGGGAGACACCCAGGATGTAGAAAGGCCAGTGCCAAAAGCCTCCAAAACACTGTCTCCCCTGTGTTAGGGTTTTGAAAAGACAATCCACCTTTCTGATGGAGGATCTCTTAAGATGTCTGAAAAGGAGATATCATCAGGTGGAAATCTTGGGGACAACCCCCCTTCCTTGAAGTCAGTCATGACAGATTCTTGAGAGTAATCCAAGTATCTCCTTTTACCCTTCTTTTTTTGGGTGACCTCCTCAGTGGAAGGTATCGGAAGAAATTTGGGGTTTCACAGTTGGAAAAGTCTAGAGGCTTTCTTGAACTGGCTGTCCCTGTGTTCGATGTGAGATCTCAGTCACAGTTTCCATGGCAGGGAAGTGGGGATCGGATCCGATGGTGGGAGAACCTGGCATCCCCTATGCTGATAGAGGACCCTCTCCACCACCTAGAAGGCAGATGGACTACAAGGACCCAAGAGTTGTTCCTCTGGAGCTGAAGCTGTTGGAAAAGACATCTCCAGAGCCCCTGCAATCCTCCTCTCCAAAGTGGGAATTGGCACCAATCTGTCAAACACCAAAGCTCTGAAGGAAGCAACAGCTCTGAATACTTCTGAGTCAAAGTAATCCCCCTGAACTCAACTTCTATCCTTTAGCTTCAAGAAGCACTAGGCCCCAATGCTGTTGGAGCATAGCACACCAGGAAGATGGTCGGACTCAAAGTAATAACAACTACCAGATCTGATGTCTTGATTCTCAGGGACATCAGATCCCACCCCAAAGCAGGAGGTTAGATCAGAAAAGGAGCTAGAGGAAGGAAGGGAGATTGTCTACTCACAGAACTGGTAGGAGAAAGGGCTGGCAAAACCCCCATCTGGATCTGTGTCTTGAGAAATTGTCTTATCAGTCTATCCACCTCATGCTTAGACAAGCTCCAGAAAGACAAGATGGAAGAGGAAGCAGATGGTGGCCTGGGCACTCTTCTGAGGGAGATCTCCTTGAGATGAGATCTCTGCTCTGAGACAACTAGTCCTGAAGTAATGGAAGGAGCATAAGAAGCTGAAGGAAAAGAGACTGGCACTTGGAACTGAAGGTGTTGGATTTGATGTTTTTGGAGCCTTTTTTGGTGGCTCTGATGATGAGGAGGATCTCTCTGGGGAATGTTTCCTATGTTTCTCGGCCTCCTTATGTTTCTTTACTGGGGTTTGAGCCCTTGAAATGGAAGGCACAGAAGGAGCAGGAGAAGAGTTCCTTGCTTATTTGGGATTCCTAATATTCATAAAAATGTGGCTAATCCTCCTATGCGCCCTTTAGTGGATAGTAGAGGTTCCTTATCTTATGCGTGTGCTAAGGTTGTAGATTTTATCCTACAAAAATATCTGGCCAGTATTAAACAAATTTGCAAGGACTCCTGGACTTTTTTGAGTAACATAAACGAGATAGAGTACAATTCAGGTTACAATTTCTTGACAATAGATGTCAAGGATCTATATACGTGCATCCCTCATAACATAGCAATTGAGTGGAGTAACGAGGTCCTTAAACTGCAAGGTTGTCCTCATGATGAATGCTTACTGGTTGAGGAACTTTTAAGTACCATTCTTGCCAACAACTTTTTTATGTTTGAAGGGGAACTTTTTTTGCAAAAAATAGGTATAGCCATGGGGTCCCCGTGTGGGGCCAGCGTGGCGAATATGGTTATGGCCTATTGGGAACATCTTTATGTCTTGCAAAATTGTGTTTTCAAAGAGAATATTGTATTTTATACACGCTTTCTTGACGACATTTTTATTTTATTTAAAGGTGATGCCGTATCTGGTAACAGCTTGGTTGACCATTTGAATTCATCTACTCATTTTCTAAAATTTACACATACATTTGATTGTAATTCTATAGCGTACCTGGATATTTTATTATCTAAGGACGACACTTTTGGTATGTACACAGCTAAAATTCACAGGAAAAGTACCTATTGTAATTCTATGCTTCATTATTCTAGTTGTCATCCACGTCATCAAAAACGAGCCATTATTAAAGGTCAGTTGGTTCGTGCGGCTCGGATGATTACTGTTGATAGTGATTTCACAAATGAATGTGAATATATGAAAAATATGTTCTTAGCACGTGGGTACCCTGAATCTTTGGTCAATGAAATCATTGATGAAGTGTCGTTGAAACGGCAGTCCTTATTTTACACCCCTCTTTTAAAAAGAAATGTGATCACACTTAATACTCCAAGTCAATCACCTGATTCACCACTTAACTTAACACTTACTGGCACACAAGAACAACTAGGCTCTGAACTACCTTTGTCATTTATAACTACCTACAGTTTAGACAGTGCCAGGTGTTTTAAGATTTTGTTGAAAAACTGGGTACTCTTCAGAAGTGACCAACATGTTTTAAGTAGTGTAGGTAGTGCTCCGATAGTAATATATAGGAGGGGTAGGAACCTTAAGGACTACTGTGAATCTAAAAATACAACAGTGAAAACCCCTGGCATGTACAAATGCCAATCTTGTAACTATTGTTCATTTATGTTAGAATCTAACAGGTTTAGTGTGAATGAGTTACACTTCACACTGAAACGGAGGAACAATTGTAACTCCAGTTTTGTTGTCTACCTTGCAGTATGCCAACTTTGTCCTGCATTTTATGTAGGCAAAACTGAGAGGAAACTCCGTAGCCGCGTATATGAACATCTATACGCAATTAGGAAAGGTAACATGGTAAACGCATTGGCTAAACACGTGGCTCAATCCCCTAATCATAGATTCAAGTTTTTAGTCATAGACCAGGTCCAAAGAGATGTTAGGGGTGGCCCTGTTGCCTTGAAACTTGAAGAGTTGGAATTAGGTTGGCAAATTAGACTTAATGCGTATAGTTTGCCAGGTTTAAATGAAGGTTGTGTTATCAGCAGTATTTTAAAATTGAGAAGCTTAAAACGTTGAAAATTACTTGTGAAACTATTTACATATATTTTTTCATACACTTTCAGTATTTTATATACATATTTTCTTCTTTCATATTTATGTAAATAAGATAGGAGTAGTTTTTAAAAATTCATATTAAGCTTGTATTATGGTACATTTAGTGTAAAAGGAGGTGTTGTTCATTGTACTATTTTATACTATGTTTTATTGATTTTTTCTACTGTTTTAACACTGGTATGATACTGTTTCTTTAAACTAGGAGTTGTAATTGAATGTAACTTGATTGGGTGGATATGTGTATTTAAATGTTTTCAATTGAGTTTTAAAATGTCTGATGAAGTTTATGTTTGTATCATAAACGAAAAGCGCTTCACTACTAACTTGTGTGTGCCTCTTCATTCTGCTCTTTGGAATTATCAGTGTGTTGGATTTGATGTTTTTGGAGCCTTTTTTGGTGGCTCTGATGATGAGGAGGATCTCTCTGGGGAATGTTTCCTATGTTTCTCGGCCTCCTTATGTTTCTTTACTGAGGTTTGAGCCCTTGAAATGGAAGGCACAGAAGGAGCAGGAGAAGAAAGCAAGCCCTTTAAAATGGGATTGCTCCTGAGGTCCGCCAGCAACTGTGGCTTAAACCCTGTCAAAATGTCACAAGAACTGTCAAAAGTATGCTGGGCCCGGACAGTAAAAACACTCCCTGTCATCAAATAAGGGAATCTTGTGTCCACAGGAGGCATATTTTTTAAAACCCAAGGGTTTACTGGGCTTATCCCCCATGATAAACCAAAAATCTACTTTCCCTTTAAAGAAAAGAGAGAGAGAAGAGAAGAAGGAGGAAAGGAACCAAATGGGAAAAAAAACCGCAGAAAAGTCTAGCTAGACCAAAAAACACTTTATTTACTTATTTATTTATTTTTTTTTTATTAAGATTTAAGAGGTAAAAATGGGAGGAGCAGATAGAAAAAAAAACCCCATGAAAATCATGGCTCAATGCCGACTTATGACTTACCAAAAAACTTTTGTTAGGACCTGCCAGAGCAGCAAAACCTTGATGCTCTCCCAACAAATAGCAAGCAAGATTTGAGCTAATCTGGGAGAATGATGCATTATGGGTTGGAGAGGAGGAGCTCGAGCTTCAAATCCTAAGCTTGTAAAGCAGCCAAGTTGGATCTGAGGGTTGGATCTAAAACACACATGTTGAGGAACAAATGAAAATGACAACATCATATCTGGAGTTCATTCTTATAAATGGGTCTATATTATAACATCGAAGTTCTCTAACATCGAATGCTATAATATCGAACCCATAATGTCGAATGCTGAAAACAGCGAAGGTACAGGACATCAAATTCTTTCCCAGGAAAGAATTTGGTGAGCCATTGCTGTGGCTTTGCTGTTTTCAGAATTCGATATGTTGGAGTGTTACAGGTCGGGTTCAGGCAAGTGTGCAATTGTGCGTAGGTTAGGGTTAGGGGGCGGGTTAGGTGAGTTAAGGTTAGGGAGTGGGTCAGGTAAGTATGCAGTTGTGTGGACGTTAGTGTTAGGGCACAGGTTCAGGTAAGTGTGCAATTGTATGTAGGTTAGGGAGCAGGTTAGGTGAGTTAGGGTTAGGGCGCGGGTCAGGTAAGTGTGTGATTGTGTGTAGGTTAGGGTTAGGGGGCGGGTTAGATGAGTTAGGGTTAGGGCGTGGGTGAGGTGAGTGTGTGATAGTGACGGACCTTAGGGTTAGGGTTGGGTTAAGATAAGTGGATAGCTAGTACTGTATGTAAAATTTAGTTTAGGTGTAGGATTTTAAGTGTATGTGTGTGGATGGCTGTTTTTTGTGTGTTTGTGCTGTGTGTATGTTTCTCGGAATAGCACATTTTTTCCCTGGGAAAAAACTCGCTATTCTGAATGTTTGATGTTTTCAAACTTTGGTGTTTAGGGTTCGATACATTACATTCGATGTCAGAGAACTTCGATGTTATGATATAGACCCCTTATAAATAACGTTCATGAAACCAACAGAAAATACCTTAGACTAATCACTACTTCTTAGTCCAGTTCAGTATAAGCAGGTACCAGAACCAAACCATACATGTATGCTTTATTTTAATTTATCATTTATTGACCGGGTTTGTCCCATTGAGTTAGTGACCCCTTTTAAGAGGAGACCTGAGGTGGTATTTGCACTACTAAGGGAAATTTGACCAGGGCATCTGGGAACTTCCCTTACTCACTACGGTAATTGCAAAGAGTATCACCAGCGATTATGAGTACACGTCCTGGTCCAGTGGCAGCTGGGAGGATTTTTGTACTTCTGGAGATCAGAAGTGAGGGAACAGATCTGAGTGCTGGCTTAGAAGATGGAGTTATTGTTGATTCAGAGGTTTTGTTTCAGCAAAATCTTTTCATACAGTCAAAGGAAGAAGTTAATAAGTGTGCTGTTACAATCCTCTAGTCAGGAGGATTGCTAGATGATACATTACAACAAATGATTGTTCACAGTTAACCTGAGAATACAGGTGAAGCATTGTGGGGAGACAGAATGGAAAAATATGGGAAGAGGAGGCAGCAGAAGTCACAGAAGGAGATAAAGGAGGAGAATAAAACTTTTGCCAAGATGGTGAGAAGCACATTGAGAGAGAAAGAAAAGAAGTGAATGGGAAAATGCAAATAAAAGAAAACTGGTGGTAAGGCTGCAAAGCAAGAGTGAAGCTCCATTAAACAGGTACATAGTATGGGACAGCACTGTTTTAACTCTGAATGTTACAATTCAAGATGCAAGAGAATTTATTCTAATAAATAGACTTTCTGTAACATTATATTTCAGACTATACAAGGGACGGACATTTTTATTAATACATTTGAAAAAAAAAGAAAAATGAAAATCCATGTAATGAGTATGTTATAAAGAATGCCTTCAAAAAGAAAGAAAAAGTTATATATTAAGTTTTGAACATAGATTAAAAGAGAAACTTTTTAAAAGACATTTGAAAGACATTTGTAAAATAGTATAGGATACTGTAAATGTTTATGATGATAGGGGTTGTTTATGGACTAGAGGATGGCACAGCAATGTTATTTTGAAAATGGAAAATTATACAATATATATATATATATATATATATATATATACCAATTGTTATAAACATGGACAAGAATCAAGGTTTAGTAAAATACTGGGGGCAAGTGAGAATGTTTTTATGCAGAAAAGAGGCTCATGTTGTGAATAATTTTGAAAAAAGATGCTACATTTGTTGAAAACTGGGACATGGGGCAAAATTGTAAGTTGGAATGTTATAAAAATAAACAAAAAGGACATTTACCAATGGCTTTTACAGAAACAGAAAATGAAAATAAAACTGAAGAAAGAAAAGAAAATGATAAGATAAAACAGACAGAAAAAATAAAAATGACAGAAGAGAAGGGAGTTGTGAGGAAGAGATGGATGGAAGTGTCGAAAAAATTCAGAATTTAGTGATTGCAGAAAATATAAACTGGACTGTAATTAAAAAGAAAACATCTATAGGTAAAAGAGTTAAAGACAGAAAAAGAAAGTTTAATAGTATAAATGTAAAATAAGGAAAGAATAAAGGAAGCAACAATATCTAACAAATTAAAAAAATAAGAGAAGGAATAACTTAGGAGTATTATCTATAAATATGAACTGTCTTATAAATATTGCAAGGAGAATTGGAATAAGAGAATGGTGTAAAAACTGTGACAAAGACGTCATTTTATTAGAAGATATAAGGTTTACAACCAAACAAAAAGATTTACATTACAGATAGAAAGCTTATGGAATGGGCATGCAATATAGAATTAACTTTGCTCTGGAACTGCAATTTTTTGCAGAAGAACAGTTAAAATATTAGAAAAAAATGTTAGTAATGGGGAGACTGACTATCTTAGACATCAAATGGCAAGACAAAAGTATATAGAATTATAGCAATTTATGCCAAAGTAATGGTTAAGGAAAGAGAAGGTTTATTTCAGCAAATATTAAATTATGCTGTAGTGAACATAATTTTAAATGTGATTTGAGAGAAAGAAGAAAGAAAAGGGAAAAGATGAAAATAGTGAAGGAATTAATAAAATGTGGAAATTATTTTTATGGAAAGAAAGGGATGGACATATGAAAGAAATATATTTAAAACAAAGATTGCTTATTTTACATTATCAAGAGGGATAAAGACAATAGAAGAAGTAGTAAGGGCTGGACTTTAAGATCATCTAGCAATGCAGATAGAAACTGAAGAAAAGGAAGAGTATATTAAGATAGGAAAAGGATTCAAAAGAATTTATTTATTTATTTATTTGCAGTTGGTTTACCAGGATAGTCCATTGGGCCATTTGAACCCGTTTTCAATGGAGTCCTAGGGAGAAAAGCTCCAATAGCACTCTAGGTTACAATAGTTTAAAGATTATATTTATACAAAGGAATAAACAAAAAAGAATGGAATATACAGTAGAAGGTAATGAAGAGGATGCAATTACTTAATTAAGGAAAGAACATTTAACAGTGGTACCATTTTACAATAATTGAGATGAGCAGTAGTATTTAAAAAGACATATAGAGAATCTTATTTAAGTTGAGAAATAGGACAGGAAAGAAAAAGAAGAATATTTGGATATATATGAAAGAGTTTTTGAAAATTCAAAATATAACAGAATGTAATTCTATGAAAAGCAAAAAAGTAATAGAGAAAAATAAAGAAAGAATCAAATATTTGTTGTTTAAATAAAGGTATTTGCTACAAGGGAAAAAGAGGTATCGTCATATTTAGGAAAATTAGTAAAGTAAAAAGAAAAGAATGGTGTAAAAAGGCAAATGAGGGATAAAAATGGTAGCCTTAAGACAAATCAAGCACAAATTATGGAAACAGTGTTGGAACATGTAGGAGAGATGCACAAAAAAGAAGGGAAGCAGAAAAATCTAACGAGATTGGCAAGTTAAAAAAGCATGGATTTGATAAATAAAGAATTGGAAAAATAAATAATGATAGAAAATTAGATAACATAATTAAACAAGTAACAGATTCAGGCGTAGGTTTAGATGGAATGAGTTATGAAGTGTATAAAAAATTTAAGGACTGGCAAAAACTTTATTTTGTAAAGATTTTGAATGAATGGATGGAAGAAGGTTTTGAGTATAAACACATCTGTAGTGGAAACTTAAAATTCTTATGGAAAAAGGGAATAAAGAAGTAATAAAATGCTGATTATAACAGATTTATGGAGATGGTACAGAAGGGGATGGAAAATAAAATACAAAATATAATAGAAGAAAGTGTATTCAGTATTAAAGGCAGAGGTTGACGAACTTTTAATAATTACAAGGGAAGTAGTAGAAGATGTTATAAAAGAAAGACAAGAAGTAAAATTAATGGTATGAGACATTAATAAAGCCTTTGATACAACACAGCATGAAGTGTTATGGAAATTTATGGATAACTACAATATTAGTAAAAAAAACGTATGTATAATTGATTATAAAAAAATAGAGTGAAAATACTAATTAATGGATGGTTAAGTAGAGAAGTAGAAATGAATAATGGGATTAGATAAGGATGTCCAGTGATGAATATTTTGTTTGTTTCAATTATGAATTTAATAGTTAGTGAAATTATGGGTAAATTTGTAAAGTCAAAATACAAAACAGACACGTGTGAAAATCCAGTTATAATGACCTATGTAGAACATACAGTTGTTATAACAAAAAAATATTTTGGATGGAAAGGGCAATTCAGTATTTAATACATTATTAAAAGGAATAAAGATAGATCTTAATAAAGAAAAAAAGTCAAGGATTAGGAAGTAGTAATAGTATAATAGGTATACAATTTACTATAACTGAAATAAAGATATTGGGAATACAGTATGGTATTCACAAGATAAAATACACTAGGAAAATGTAATAAGAAATTTAAAAGAATTATGTGCATTATGGAAAACATATAAGTTGTCATAAAAAGAAAGCAACTTTGGAAAACTCTGTGTTGATAAGTAAAATGGCATATTTAGTCAGTGTTTTTATGATTCTAAAAATATATGAACAGGAAATAATGGAAATACTTTTCTCTTTTGTACGGAATTTGAGATTGAATCCAATGAAAGGAGGAGTACTATATAGAAAAAATTGAATTTATATAAAGTATTAATATGGATAATGATAAGGAGAAATTAATAAGAAAGATATTTGATTGTAACTACAACGGCATGGGAAGAAGTAGATGGAAAAAAAAAACAGAACATTATAATGACAAAACACAAAATTATTTGGAAAAGATAGGAATATAGAAGCTAAAGATAGATGATGTAAAAAAAAGAAAAATATGGCATGACAAGATAATGTATCAATCATATTGCATTAATCCAAGGGAAATCTGCAAGAAGAAAAAGTAAAAGCTATTAAAGAAAAGACAGAAAGAAATTGTGTAAAAATTGAGTAGAATGTCAAGTTTGCTCATGGAGGTTAAGTACAAATAAACTTTCAGTTATAAGTACTATGCCACCCCCAATATCTAACCCTACAAAACTAAATGGCCCTACCAGAACCTAAACTATAAAACTTCTACGTAATTCTCAGTCTGAGTCCTCACTCATGTATCCTAAATCTCCTCTCCCCTACTCTAACTCTAAAGTCCCTCCTGCTCCGAAAACCTAAAATACCCTTCTCTCTCCCTAACCATAAAATAACCCTCCTCCCTTCTAAACCTAAAACCTACCTCCCCAGACTGATTGCTTGAAATCATATTTGAGTTTGAATATAAATGGCAGCCTACATTGTCTACAAGATGTTTGACTCTTGACTCCTGGCTTAGGGACAGTGCTTTTTTTTTTTCAAAACAAGTTTATTGTTTTAACATATAAGAGAAATATCATAACAATTTTATACAAATAATTAAAAATAGGTATTATTATAATATTCAACAAAACAACTAAAGTATTTACAAAGACATCCACTACAATCAAATCAATTAATTAAACTAAAATATTGTGCTATTGAAATTAGAATTTTTTTAACAAATTTTGTAAATTATCCCATACAATAAAATGTGATGTTTTTCTAGTTGTTCTCATTCTAATTGTGCTTATTTCCATATGACACATTATATTCATAACATTTTTAAATTCATTGAACGAAGGAGGTGTATCTGAAATCCAATTTCTAGTTATTATTTTCCTAGCCACTGCTAGGATAGACCATAACAAGGGAAGCTTAATCTTTTAACACATTGAGGTACAGGTGTGTTGAATAATATAAGAGACTTAGAAATAATGAAATTATCTGTAAAAAGAGCCTGCAAAAATTCATTAATTGACTTCCAGTATTCTTTCAACTTCATACAGTCATAAAACATATGAGCCCAGTCAGCATTAATTTCTACATTACATCTCTTACATAGATTATCTTTATTATTAATTTTATTCATCATCAAAGGTGTATAAAAAGATCTATGTAAAATTTCCATGTATAAAGTCTCCAGACAATGGAAGATGTAGTTCTATAAGCAGATTCCAATATATATTGTTTATCTTGTTGAGTTGGTGGGTCCCCATTAATAGAGGTGAAATAATTCCAGTATGAATCTACATTGTAAAAAGTTTCTTGTCTGATAATTTTATATATATATGAAAGTTTACCTTTATCAGAAACTTTATGCTGTAAATTTATTATCAAGTAATCAATCAGTTTTGGAATAGATTCTTTAACTGTTATAGACATTAGATCTATTCTATCAATGAGATGTTGTCTAAAGATCTGAACCTCTAACCAGCAAGTTTCTCTTAGATCAAATTCTTGTTTTAAGAAATCTAGATTTTAACTTTATTATCAGATATCAGCTGATACCAGTACTTTAGATTATTATCTATAGCTAAATGAGCTCCTTCAGAAGTAGATGACATAAGCATACCCTGAGTATAAATTATAGGAATACAATAAAATTCCATTCCCTATACTTAGGGTGCATGAATATAAAGTTCTGATAACTAATAATAATATTTAATGGGTAACAGACCATATGTTTAGGTGTAATAGGTGAAGTACAAAATTCCTTTAGCAACCACAACATGGAGTTATTTATAATCATATTTTTATGTGTTAAGGAGATTTTCATGAAGTGCATACTAATTAGCTCCCAATAATCTTTCCATTTTGCGACATATGACCGATCTATTAATAAAGTAATAACTTTTATAATAGAAGAGATAATATATAAATTAAAGTCTGGAAAAGAAATACCCCTTGAGACCAGCTATTAGTATGTTTCTTTAATGCAATCCTAGGTCTATTAGGTGCCCATAAGAAATTTAACATTAGTGTATTCAGTTTCTTGATAGTTATTTTTGTAGGTGAAAGTATTATTGATTGTATTAAGTATAAAATCTTGGGGAATATTATCATTTTAATAATTGTAAGTCTCTCCTCCATAGTAAAAACATATTATTCCAGGTATTAAAAGATTTTGTATATTAAGAAAACAGGTATTATAGTTATTATATATAATAGATTTAATATCTTTAGATAGTATTATACCTAAATAAGTTATCTGACCTGAGTTGGGTACATATTTAGTAAAATCACTAATGAGAGTATTTTTTCGTGTATATATAGGTAGTATTTTAGTTTTTCTTCATTGAATATTAAACCAGAAATACTTTTAAAATTCATCATTTTATCAAATAAAGACTGCATAGAAGAATTAGATCCTGCTGATGTAATTAGAACATCATCTGCAAAAGTTGAATTTTTGATGTTGTATTTTCTTCTATTTCAAAACCCTCTATGTCAGTACTGTTTCTAATCAAATTAGCCCAAGGCTCCATTACTAAAGTGAATAATAGTGGAGAAAGTGGACATCCTTGCTTTGTACCTTTAAGAATGGGTATTTTTTGTGAAACATATGTTCCTACCTTAATATAAGCCAGCGTTCCTTTGTATAAATGTTCAATTAAATTTACAAATGCATCAGAGAAATTTGTGCATTTCATTAAGGTAAACAGATAATCCCAACTTACTGAATCAAATGCTGAACCTATATCAAGACTAATAAGTGTTAAATCTTTCTTTTTCCTATTTGCAAAATCAATTAATGTTAAAGTTCTTCTTATATTATCAAAAGTATTTCTATTTACAATGAAGCCCGTCTGATCTATGTCTATAATGCGGGGATAATTGTCTTCAATCTATCAGCAAAAATACTCATAAACATTTTATAATCAACATTAAGTAATGAGATGGGTCGATATGAAGAACATCTAGTTGGATCTTTATTAGGTTTTAAAATTGGTGAAATAAATGTATATTGCCAAGATGGGGGGGTTATTAACTCAGTTTGGGCCAGAATAAAAACCTTATGTATTAATGAATATGTAGTTTTAGAAAGGATTTTATATATCTCTGGTATAATACCATCATTACCCGGTGCTTTGTTTGATTTAAGCTTATTTATTTGTGTAATAACTTCTGTATATGAAATACTCTTGTCCAATAGTTTAATCTGTTGTTTATTAAGCTTTTTATTCATGTTTGTGGTTATAAACTCCTTTATTTTATCTTTAGGTTCCATGTTAATGTTGTTATGGTTAATCTTGTGAAAGTGATTTCTAAATTCATCCAGTATTTCTGGTATACTAGAAACATTCTTCTTTTTCCTTAGAGAAAAGATTTCTTTGATATGGTTTTGTTTATTCAATCTTTTGTTTTATTTTAAGTCTATGTAAGTATTTGGGGCTTATTGAATAAGACAAAACTTGTATTTCTCTAAAGTTATTTTAACTTTATGAGTTAAAATTTCTTTGTATTTCTCATTTAGTTTGTTTATTTCTTCAATAACTTTCTTGTCCATAATATTTTCTTTATTATTATGTTTATAAGAGTCTAGTTTACTTTGAATATCTAACAATTCCTTATCCCAAGATTTCCTTTTATTATTATACCATCTGATACTTTGTCCATATAGATATGATTTTAAGGCATCCCAAACATAGACAATGGAGACTTCAGGAGTATTATTTATGTCTAGAAAATGTTGTACTTCTGAAAGTATATATTCTTTATAGTCTTTTAGCTGAGTTAAGTATGCTGGTATCCTTTTGATCTGAACATTATGAGTATTTTTTATCATGAATTCAAAAACAATTGAGTTATGATCAGATATAGGACATGAAATGATTTTGGAATTAATTAAATCTGTTACCATCTGGTTAGAAATAAAGACCCTATCTATTTTTGAATAAGTTTTGTATCTGTTAGAAAAAAGGTGTATGGTAATGATTTTGACTCTATCTGATTATTAATATCATTCAAATGATAAGAATTAGCAAAATCATTTAAATGTTTTGCATTAGATGTAACTCTTCTTTTCTTTATAGTGGTAGTATCACTTTCATGTAGTATACAATTAAAATCACCAGCTAAAATAATATCCCCTATAGAGAATGATATGATCTTATCAATATGATGTTTCACTGTATTAATACCAATTCCAGGTATCCAATATACATTAATTAAAGTGTAAGTCTTCCCATTAATTTGTATTGTAACCATACAAAACATTCCTTTGTCATCCTGATAAGACTTAATGGTTTTAGGAATGGGCATACTTTTATTCCATAAAATAGCCAGTCCTCTTTTTCTGAGTGTGCTCTGAACTAACCAATACTGTATACTTATTAGTGGCTAGTTTATCAATATCTTTTTCAAGAGATGGGTTTCTTGCAGGAAGACTAGATTGGCCTTGTGTAGATTAATGTATCTTATTAGGCTTGCCCTTTTACATGGATTATTCAATCCATTAATGTTTAAAGAAATTCCTTTTAAAGATGTCATTTGGTATTTTTAAAACTCAAGAATCTTATGATCGAAATAACAAATAACAAGATAAATAATGTTACATCTCCTCTTTTAGGTGTACCTTTAAATATAGCTGTATTTATTAAATCTCTTATGGGATTTTGTATAGGATTCAATTTTGTTTGTAGTGACAATGAGTGTACAAAATATATTGTGGATGTCAAAACTATATACATATAACAATGAACAAGTGAAAATAATGTAAGGATTAAACCTTGCATCCCGCCTGGAGTTAAAAACTCCAACTTAGAGTAGTATTTGCTACTCAAGTTAACCCCCTACCCTAAGCAGCAGTACCTCAGCTACCACCTTATCAATTTAATACTAGTTATATTTAACTGAGGTTAACAGTTTTCAATTCAATTATCTATCAAGACAAAACTACACATTTGGTAAAACAGCATCATATAAACTAAAATAAACTTTTTTTTTAAAACTGTTCATACTATTATATAGATCTATGTAATATATAACACTTGTATTCTAATAGCATTCAAATAATCTTAATGTTAGAAATCAAGAGGAGAGAAAATTATGTTCTAACATTCATTTAAATCAAAAACTTTGGCTAATATGATTCAGACATTACATGCATTAAGATGCATCTATTTTCTGTCATGTGAATTCTATCAACAGCTTCCAAAAAAATCTTGAATTGTTTGTATATGAGCATTTACTTAAACTCATTATTGTCAATAGAGTTAAATATTGTATTCATAAAAATTATTATAAATCATATTGCATAGTTATGCAGATTCTCAGAAACACCTGCGTTATTACCTAAAAAAAAAAAAGCCATCACACACCCACACCCACACACACACACACACACACACACATATACACATACACATATATACATACATACATACATACACACACACACACACACACACACACACACACACACATATATATATATATATATATATATATATATATATATATATATATATATGATCTCACTGAGTTGTGTCTTTGTAGAGCAGTATCCTATTTGCTGTTCCTAGAATAAATCTGTCTGCTTTATACAAAATAATGCACAGCAAACACATATTAGTAACCAGATTTTACAATCATGCTAACCTACTGCTTCAAAATATATCACATGACATTTCTTCCAGAATAGAGTTATAAGATTATTTATGTTTGTCAATCAGATGAATTAAATGAGTTATAGTAAAGTATATGTTTGGGACACAAATTTTTAACACAGATTATTATGCTGCTGCTAAGTAGATTTTCCAAAACATTTAAATAAATGTTTCATTTTTATGCCTTCTAAAATAAGACATTTACTTACTACAAGAAACTACATCATTTAAACTCATTATAACTGACATATTTTATGAACAGGGTATTTTCCTGAATCTGTGGTGTGTCAGTGTGATAACCTTGTCAATGTTTATACTAACTGCTTTCAGTTTCTCTGTGAGAATTCTGTCATTTGAAGATTCTGAGGTAACTCAGACACTGTGCATGAGACAGCCCACATCCCAGATTGTCTCTCTTAACATTTTGGCGGGAAACTTATTAAAATCTAGTGACAAACATTCATTTAGCAGTGTAAATGCATCTAAACATGACAGAACCTCCACAATGTATTCCACAGATCATCACAGCCTCTATGCAAGTGAAATTAAACTCAAAATTACCAACAAGCAATAAAACTCAGCATTCTTCTCCCAACTCAGTTTTCATACAAATCCTATTATTCACTGTGCCCACACAGTCAAAAGCATTTCTATATATTAATAAAGAAAAGAAAAGAGAGTAGAAAATAAAAGGGAGTGAGGCAGAAATAAAAAATGTAAGAGAAAGCTGTAAGAAGTATATACAATGGAATGTTACTTACTGTTTATATTAATAGAGTTAAAAATAAAACATATTATTTACTCTTATTTAGTTCTGATTATTATTAGTTAAAGCATGACAGATTATTTACAAACAAGCATAAGCAGTATAATCAAGAAAGTATAATTAGAAATAGCATTTGAAGAACTTATAAACTTTTACAAGGAATAAATATGTTATTATTCTATTAATGATATTTTCATTACTGTTCTCTCCTGCCCTCCCCACCCTTTACCCACTACATAATCTAAATAGAATGTCATTGTTTAAACAAAGAAAATAATAAAAGAAGGAAAAAAGGTAAAGATAAAAATGTATCAAATTACTAACCTTACTTTTTCAGAAAGAGAAACAAATCGAGTCACAGCCTGCCATTAAATCCTCAGGCATTTTGACTGGTTATGAAACAAAACATTTCTTTGCACATAGAGAATAACTTTGATTAAATCTTTTCCAAAATATTTGTGGCTTTCTGGAAATGCAGGAACTATATTCAAAAAGATTAATAATGAACTAAAATGATGAGAGAGAAAAAAAACATATAACAAATCATTTGTTTTTTAGTCTCTTCTTCTTCTCTGAAGTCTTCCAGGAAGCTTCAGTTGCCAATCTCCTCAATGAAGAACTGGCCCATTCCATCTCTTCTACCCCATCCAAAATCCTTTTTTCTTTGACAAACAGCAAAGCAGAGTCTAAATCATCGAAGACCTTAGGACCATCAGGAAGGAAGATTTTAAGCTTGGCAGGAAACAGAAGGTATGTTTTAAACTGTGCTTTTTTAAGCTCCCTTATTAGTGGCAGAAAAACTTTTCTTTTAGCAATTACCATGGAAGAATAGTCATTGTCAAAGCACAGTTGTCTCATTAAACTTAACAGGAGCTTTAGCCCAAGCAGATTTAAGAACCATCTCTTTATCAAAGATGATAGAAATCTAACTATAACTGATCTAGGATAGTTTTTGTTAGAGTTAGTATTAGCTATAGATCTATGTGCTCTTCGATACCAAAAGAGAATGCTTCTGGTAAATCTAAAGTTTTAGAGAGCCATGTTGTTAAAAAGAAGTAATATTGTTACCTTCAATATTTTCTGGCAGTCCAAAAATCCTAATGTTATTGCCTAGATCTATTTTCCAGGTCATCCAGCTTTGTTTGTAAATGTGTATTTTGTTTCAGCAGAAACTCAATGTTGATTCCCTCTTCTTGTATTTTATTTTCCATGTCATTCACAGCTTCTTCTATGCCTGTCATCTGGATCTTCTGTTGTTGCAGGTCCATATGTAACAAGTCTATTTGTTTTGTAGTTTTTCTATGAAAGTGTCTATTTTAGTATCCATTTTATCCATCTTAGCAGTAAGTTGCTGGACTATAATTATCAGAGACTGAAGTTCTTTCTTGATGCTGGAGTCTTGAGAATTTGTCTTACTGGAACTCATTTCAGACTGATAAACTGACAGGAAAATTTCCAAAGTAATTTCTGACAGGAATATTATTAAGATTTCCTTTCTTTTTTAGATATAGTTCAAGAACTATATAAAACAAACATATTTAGAAAGAAAATTACTTCAAGAATTAATTTTTTAAGTAATTAATTCCTGTCAATGTAATGAAATTGGTGGAGCTGAAGAAATCTGCTGCTATCCTGTGTTCATCCTTGGCCACGCCCCCTCGGGACAGTGCTTTTTGAATGCTTTCAATTCAAGCACTTGCAGAGTGCCTCTCTCCATGTATACTTCAGACTATAAATAAGACTGACTGACCATATTTTTTCTCACAACTGCTTTTGGCTGCTTTTAATCGAAACTTTACAAAATTTTCACTTTATCTCCTTCCTTTAATGAAGACAGAGAACTTGAATGCTTCTCGAAATGCCATTTCCATTTTGACTGACTCAGTTTCAGTCTCTCTTTGGTGTGGTACTGATTCTCGGGCATCAAAGATGTAAACATCCTTCAGTTAATGTATAAAAAAATCCAAAAACACTGTTTTGTTCTTTCTGATCAAGACTTCATTGCAGAGAGTGAGAGAGAGACAGAGAGAGCAATTTCAACTATTCATATACATACCCTTTTAGTCTCTGACTACCAGGTAATACTCAGATTGTAAAGCAGCAAAGAAAAAAAGATATATAAAACACATCCAATCATATTCCATCTTTAAAATCAGTTTTTATACTTGGTCTTAAGCCACAGGACATATCCAATCATAACACTTCTTTAAAATACATTCTTATACTTATTCTTAAGCCTCTGTTTAGTAGTGTCAGTGGCACAACATGGAGCACACTCACTCACTTTTGGTGCAGAGAGCAGTGGGCTCTATTCCTATATCAAGTTGCAGTACTGCTGACCTGCAGTACAGCATGAGGGGGGGGGGGGCAGTGGGCTCTATTCCTATATCAAGTTGCAGTACTGCTGACCTGCAGTACAGCATGAGGGGGGGGGGTGCTGCACTCCTAAATGTGCTGCCCCTTCAGCTAAGACATTAAAGCAAGGTCCCATATGCTTGAGCTGGTGGTAGCTCAGCTGGGTGTAGAAGATTCCATGGCATCTATTAAAGAATAGTAGGGGGACTTTGTTAAAACAAATTCAAAGCATCCCTAACACATTATCCCACATAAAACATAGACTAATTTACCCCAAAATAAAACAAATAAATACTAACTAAATAAATAGGTAAATAAGAGTTTATATAAACAATCCTGTCGTAGCTTATGATTTACACTGGAGTTGCCTGATAACAGAAATTTTATTTGGATTGATATTTTATTTCTTACCAGTGTTTTTCACTGTTTAAAGGAAGGAAGGGGTAGCTTGTAGACAAGAAGATTTACTTTGCATTATATTTTGTTGTTTTTCCCTTAATTTTCACTGTTTGTTGGTAGAAAGGGATAGGTTTTACACTGGCAAACTCTAGGCAACCTAAGAGACCTAGTCATCTGTAAAACCACACAGACTGCAGACAGAACAATCCAGAGCTTATCTATACAGATTTGTCTTGATTTGTGATTTATTGATCTTTACTATTAAAAAGAGGTGTGACTGCATGCATTCACGTGTGACGTAAAAAAAACTCCAGCTATTGTCTGACTTTCAGAACTTGTAAGGTCAGAGCAACAACTTTACTGAACTTACTTTAGTATTTAGTTGTATATTGTTTGTGTGATTTTTCTCACCAAAGTTGATTTAAGTTCTCTTTGAATTCTGTGGTAACTGGTGTTGATTATTCTTTTCCTTTATAGTTTTTATTCATTTGAAACTGATTATTGATTACTTAAATGAGTATGCCATTAATTACATGCTTCAAAGAGAAGTTAGGAAAAAGAGAGAAGGGGCAGGTGAAAAGGAAAAGTCAAAATTGAATCTGGATGGACTGAAGAAAATTACTGTAAGAAAAAAGAGGAGAAAGACAGATACTGACAACATGGCTCACACTGTGGATATAGAAAGACAGCGTGATGAGAACCATATGCTTGCAGTAAGATTAGTGGAGCTAAAGATCATTGCTTTGTCACATTACTGAATTAGAAGTTGAAGATTCTTCAGATCTGGTCAGAAAAGATATTCTTGTAATTGGAGATTCAGTTATCAGAGGAACTGATATACATTTGCAGAGAAGATAATGAACACTGAATAGTGTTATGCTTGCCAGGAGTAAAAATAAAGGATGTGAGACAGGCCTTAGAATGCCTTAGTGTAAGAAAGTATGGACCTGTTTTAATTAATATCAATACAAATTATTTCATCTGCAAGGACTCTCTAACTGTTAGTAAGGAACGTACAGCCCTTGAGAAAGTTTAGCTTGTTCTGTTGTTAGGACATAGTTTTCACAAATCACATTTATAAGTGAGAGTCAGGTCAACATGAATGAAGAGATTTTTGGGGTAAATACCTACATGAAAACAAATGTCCCATTTTAAAAAATGGAAATGTATAGAGCATTCAAGCCTAATTTTAGGTGTGCATGTGTTCAGACAGGATGGCGTGCTTTTGTCAAGATCAGTGAAGAGAATTTTTGCAGCAGATGTTGTTTGTCTTTTGTCTTTTCCTGGTTAGGGGTCGCCACAGCGGAACTCCAGTCCGCTAATGATTGGCAGTTGGTTTTTATGGTGTTGAGTTGCCAGCCCGACGCCCATCCTTCAACAAAGGCACGTCCATTCAACACATGTCTTTTGAACGCCCATTTGACCGTGGGGAGGACATGCAGACTCCACACAGAAGGCACTCCCGACCCAAGCTGAGAATCGAATGGGAGAGCCTCTTGCTGTGAGGCAACAACGCCACCGCTGCGCCACTGTGGTTGTAATATTTGACAAACACAAGGCAGAATTTTTGTTAGGTTAAAAATTAAACAGTTCACAGATAGCAACATCTGATGCATTTCTGATGGCTGTTAATACTAGGAGCATTAATAATAAAGTTTTATTATTGGAAAAGTTGCTATCTTCCCACAGGATTGATGTTATTGTTTGTGAAACATGGTTAAAGAATAATGACAGGAAACCAGTTCTGTCAGGATATAAATGTTTTTACTGTAACAGACATTCTAACAAAAATCAGACGAGGTCTTATGATAGGGATTACAGATAGTTATGAGACCTGTGATTATTACATGTTCAATAATAACATCGATACTACAGACTGTGTAACAGTGACAATAAAAACAACCCTGGAACATATAACAATTGGTGGAGTGTACAGACCACCAAAGGCAAGTGCTGATGACCTAGACGAATTCATACATTTCTTGTATGAAACACAGGAAGGAAGAATAATAGTGGGTGGGGACTTAAATTTACCAGAAACAGACTGGAATAATATTGATTCTACAACATTAGTAAGGAAATTATTCACAGTGTAAGTTCATGAACAGCAATTGCTTCAGACTGTAAAAAAAAAAAAAAAAACAGGGAAAGGAACTTAAAAGACATTGTTTGTATTTCTAAAGAAATTACTGTTAACATCATGTCAAGTTTTAACGCAGATGATATGGAGTGCTTATGGAGTTATAAAGGTTAATTTGCAACTGAAATCTAAACTAATGCACAGCAGATTAATTACAGATTATATGGAAGCAAAACAGCCACTATGTAAAACTAATTGGAGTGATACATTCAGTGGAAAAACTGCAGAAAGAATGTGGAAACTTTTGAAAGAGAAATTATTTGAGCAAAAACAATCAAAAAAGTTTAACATCAGGATATAGGCATACATCGGGGGATATATTTCCAAAATAACAAGATACCATGTTAAGGTGAAAGACAAAAAATATAATAAATGGATAAGAGGTCAAACTCCAAATTTGAAAACTGAAATAAGCTGGAGAAACAAATTAAGGATAGTGTGAGGCAAGATAAAGAACAATTTGGAGAAAATGTATATAAAGATATTGAGCATATTAGGAAACCATTTTATAGATACATAAGATGTGAAAGTAGTAAAGACGTACAGATTGATAAACTGCATGTAGATTCTAAAATGTATTCTCAGACACAACAGATTATAGATACATTTACAAAATCTTACGTAAAACAGTTTGGTTCCACAAAGGAGGTGATTAGTAGTAGCTCAGACACTGGAATCAAAATAGATTATATTGCAAAAAATATGAAAACTGGATCCAAACAAAGCACTGGGAGAAGATGGAATATGTAATAATGACCTGAGAACACTTCAGCAAGAACTTATAGTACCATTATATATATTTACTATTCCATATAAATATGGGGAGATTCCTCAATACTGGAAACATGCTTTTATTAAACCTGTATTTAAGGGAGTAGGACAAAACCAGAGTCATACAGACCCTTAAGTCTACTTTCATGTTGTGGAAAAATAATGGAGAAGGTAATATTGGATAAGTTACTGCCAGAACTGGAAAGACTGGGACTTGAAACCATAAATCAGCATGCATATGCCAAAAATAGACCTATTACCACCTGTATCGTGATGTTATATAACAATATATTAAAAGCTATGAATAAAAAATTGTGCTGTGATGTAATTTATATAAATTTAACTTCAGCATTTGACAGGGTCATACACAAAACACTGACCAATAAATTACAACTAGGTATTGATTTACTCTAGATACGATGATCAGCTGCATGGCTTACCTGTAGGACATGACAAGTATCGTATAGCAATTAGAGAGTTGAAATTCATGGATAGAGTAAGCGTGTCCCACAGGGCTCTGTCCTAGGCCTTTACTCATTTGGACTGTATCTTTCAGACCAATCCTTTTCAGTTGAGGTGCTCTACAGTTGCATGCAGATGACCTGAAATTGGGTAAACTGATTAAATGTGTTACAGATAGGGCATGTCTGCAAATCAACTTGACCACTTGGGCAGAGGAGAATAATATGCTGATAAATACATAAAAAACTAAGCAAATGAGATTTGAGAGGTGTAAATTAAAAGGTGAATATTTAATACAGCTCCATGGTGATTGAAAATGAAGATTCGTTTAAGGACCTGGGTATATGGGTAGATCCAGATTTCAGTTTTTCTAATAATACCAACCAATTGGTTAATGATAGTTACATAATTATAAATTGTGATGTGATGATCTCAGGTAGTGTTAGTTATGCCAGAGAAAGTAGACCAGTGGATGTATGACATATACCAGTAAATCTAGCTGGAGTTTTGTAAAGAATTATATGTCATTTGTAGATCAAACTGATTTGTACAGGTGCTTGTTTTAAAAATGTACCATAATGGGTCCTGCTAGACAGAAAATAAATACATCTGTACATCAAACTGTATTGTAACTGTTGAAATGAATATACTGTAAATAAGGATACTGGAAGAGAAGTGGTTAATCTCAGTATAGCCAACTTTGAAAAATAGTCTGAAATTAAATTACCTGGTTTAGGCAATAAAGATTGTACCTTACACGTCTTACTGCAGCCAGAGAAAAATTATTTGAACTATTTTCTACCCTGGAAGATTGGACATTTCTGAAATAGTTTTACAGCTTCCAGATGCTGTAACACATCTTAGCCAAGTTGTGTGTGTGTGTGTGTGTGTGTGTGTGTGTGTGTGTGTGTGTGTGTGTGTGTGTGTGTGTGTGTGTGTGTGTGTGTGTGTGTGTGTGTGTGTGCGTGTGTGTGTGTGTGTGTGTATTATGACACATATGTGCTAGATTCTAGTTCAGCTTCTAGTAAAGGGGGCAGTGAGGAAGCCAGAAGTTAGGTG
This sequence comes from Protopterus annectens, assembly GCF_019279795.1. Classification (NCBI taxonomy): domain Eukaryota; kingdom Metazoa; phylum Chordata; order Ceratodontiformes; family Protopteridae; genus Protopterus; species Protopterus annectens. The sequence goes on along the minus strand of NC_056735.1, from coordinate 1,238,773,411 downwards.
ATCAGATGTATGTGATGTCATTCTGTAATCCAGCACTGAAATGATGTTATATACTAGATGAGACAGAAGTCTCAAGGCACTCTGTTTTGGAAATGACAAGACCACTTGCCCACTTCATCTTGCCTTGCTTTATTAAGCAAGTAGGAAAGCGTAGATCAGTCAGGAAAATACAGCAAAATTAGTTAAGCATTGTTTTTCTGTATCTCTGTGAATCTTTCCATTGGTATTATTTTTAATATTTCCTTTGATTGAAACACTGATGTTTATTGTAAACAGATATTTAGTATTTTCATGTTCTTTTATTATATTTATTTGGTGACACTGTGGCCGCTCCTGAAAGCCTTGCTGTATTGGTCAAACACTAGCATTTGTATTAGTATTAATTTTACTCAGTATAATTGGGTACCATTGTAAAAGCATTAGAGTAGTAGCCTGGGCAGAAGGGGCATAGCTCGTGAAGCTGTGCCAGCCTTTCCCGTGTGTGTGTGTGTGTGTGTGTGTGTGTGTGTGTGTGTGTGTGTGTGTGTAAATATCAAATCTCAGAGAGTGTTTGTGTTAACTACTTGGAGCAGGGACACAGAGCACTGGTTTCATAGAGAGGATGCTGGAGGACTTAACTTGGAACACTTGGCTGAGGACTCAACTCTACAGCTGTGTCAGTGGGGAGTCTTACTTGGGGCCTGGTGAGACAGAGGGAACCCCAGCCCCAGGATGGGAGTGTGTTCCCTGTGTGCTCTTAAGGGAAACTGAGATTGGTGCAGAGAGCTGCTTCTGAAAATACTGTGTGTATCTATTTTTGTTCCAAGTGAACTCCCCCTCACTGGTGTCAGTGGTGAGGAATGAGACATTTTGATTACTGGCCCAAAGTATGACGTGACATGTATAAAAAGATTTACAAAGTCTAGAAAATCAGAAATGATGAAGTCATTGTTTGTTAATTACAAACTTGAGTACAGAATAACTATGAAAATCTTATATGAAAACAAGTATGAGTAAACTGGAAAGAGTACAGCAGAAATATATCAAGAGTATCTATGGATGTGAAATTTAAGTTATTATGAAGGACTAAAATATCTGAACTTGTACAGTGTCTCTTACAGACATTTCAGTGGAGATCTTATTCAGGCATATAGGGCATTTTAGAGACAACAATCTCTCAGAAGGTTTGGAGTTATCAAAAAGTAGTACAGAATCATCAGACAACCTACGCAGAAGATAGGAATGAGAAGTGTAATTGGTTCACTGAGACAGCAGCTGATGCATGAACAGACTACCACATTACATTAAAGCAAACACTAGTTTAGATATTTTAAGAACAGGCTGAACACTTATGAGACAAACTGTTTTGTTATATTGGCAGTCCAGAAGGGCATTAATACCCATGCTTGAAATATTTACATGTATGTATGTATTCACTTCTCTCCCCTATGACTCAAATGAACTCTCCATCCAGCTGCTTCACACTACTTGAACTGAGCACACTGAATTCCACCTTCAGTTGGATAAGTATAAAAGAAGCAATGCCTTCAGTTAAAATCTTTGTAAGGCAGTTTTAAAGAATTAAATTAAACTTAATTATTTTCCCTCACTTTTGCATCAGTGTGCTCTATACTGTAGTGTTGAGTCTGCTGGAGGGACCCCCCCCCCCCACCTTCAGGCATTATACTGCTGAAGATAAAGCTAAATAACCACTTTTTTTACAATAGCAGTGTAAAATTTCCCTGGAAAGGCAATAAAAGCCCTTAACAATAAAATGTAAATGCTGTGAATCACATCAGGTATTTAGAGTTCAAAGACCTTGTCTTTGTATCCATAAACATTCTACCTCACTGATTGTATTTGGTGGTAAACCATCTGTGGGAGGGAAGTAACTGCAGTCCATGGAAGTATCTGATTGGTCCACCCCTCATCTCAGTTGTTCTCCAACTACTTTTGTCTCTGTAGCTCCAAATTCAAAATCACTTCTCTGCCCCATGACCTAAGTGAACTCCTCTCCATCCAGCTGCTTCATCCTACTGTAAGACACAATGCATTTTTTAAATTTTTTTGACAGAAATGATCTATTATAAATATTGAATGCTGTACTAATCCATTAATGACCAGCATTCTTACTTTCACAGACTAAGTCCTTCTCAACAGCTAGTTTTTCATAGCCACATATATCAAATGTTGGCCCTGCTACATTTCACCATCACTCTGCTTGTGATCTACGTCTCTCCCCTACCCTATGCCCAATTCCAACCCACCCCTACTACAGCTCATTTATACTATCTAACCACACCCATTCAGTAATATTAAACTCCTCACATCCAACTTACACATGTAGCCCTTAAGATTCCATCATCATTTAGCTCCCTATTACTCATCACTTGTAGCTGTAGCTAAACCTTTCATCACTACTTTTTTGTTACTTCCAGTACATATATAACCAGTGTTTTCACACCTCTTACTTTCTTTCTTTCTATTACATCATGAAACATATATTACTTATACAACTCAAAATTTCACTCCCAAAGTACTTATCCTATATGTATTACTCCCAAATTAGGTAAGAATAACAGTATTAATTGCTTAACTATAGGCTTGAGACTACTGCTGTTATGCCTTAGCCACCTCACCTGTTACCAAAGATACCAGATTCACGCTATCATCTCACCAACTAAGTGCCTACCAGATAAACCTATGCCACCTAAAGTTAATATCATAACAGCCAACGTCTATCAGGACATACTGCACCTCTATTTCAAACATAAAACCACTCAATGCACCATCTTGTAAGATGTTAGATGTAACTTTAACAGCAGTGAGAAGATTACCCATTGCAGACTTAAAATGGAAAGAACAAGTATACAGAGGATAATATTATAAACTAACACTAATTGCAAAGAAAGAAAACGCTTATTTCATCAGATTTTATACTGTGTACTGATAAATATGAATTGTATAATGACAGGAGACTTAAACTGTGATTTAAGAGGCAAGAGTACAAAGAAAAGAAATGATATAAGAAAAATGTTAGAAGTTTTAAGATGTGGCAAGTTTTTGGGATGAAAATTCAATAATTTCCAAATGGGTGCATATAGAACTGAACCATATTATTTTATAGTATCAGAAGGCTTAGTTATAGGAGAAGGTGAAGTAGTTGAAACAGAATTTTCTGATCATCATGCAGTATGGCTTCACATGGAAGGGGAGCCTGTTCCAGAGAATGAGAATTCTCTGAGAAATGTACGTGTCTCTTCAACATGTACTCTTTATGTTGTAAGCAAAATTTAGGTCTTTAAACCTAGTAGTTCTGATGTTGTTTGTTTTGTGGATGTACAAAAGATTAATCAGAACAGGGCCCACGGATGCCATGTATGGTTCAGTGCTTCAAGGTGGTTACTCCTTTAATAGTAATATATGTGTATATATTCTAACATTTGCTATTGAATAATGTACTAAAAACTGCTGGGCATAATGCAGGGAAAGGGGCCACTTAGTAAAAACTATGATATAAATGTAAGAAAAAGGGACACATATGGACGGATTGTAATGATACGCATGAAGAGGTCGATAAGAATATTAGTGTTGACACCGAGGAGAATGTGAGTGCAGACACTGACAAGGGAAATATATCTGTAATAAAGATAAACCAATGACAGACTTGGAGCAAAAGAAAATTATTAATAAACACTGAAATAATTAAACATATGTACTTCATATGTAAATGAAAATGTCTTGGATAATAGTGATGTACATGATGATAAACCATTAAAAGACTGGACAGAGTTAGAAAGACGAAAAGAAAATATAAAAATAAAGTCTTGAAAGAAAAAAGAGTAAAGCTAATGGATAATCTGAGGGTGCTTTCTCTCAATGTTAATAGTACTGTAAATAAAATTAAGAGACTTTTAGTTTTATTATGGTGTGAACAGAAAGATGCAGGTATTGTTTGCTTAGAAAGATGTTCACCAAGTTAATGGCAGATAGGGAGCAACTACAACTACTATGGGAATAAAATATTCTTTGGAATTTGGGAGCAAAATGATGATGGGGTTTGGCTTTTATTAAAATCATCTTTTTTCACAATATTGGATCATCCTATTGTGAGATTAGGAAGATCATCTGTGTTGAACATTAAACATAATGTAAAGGTTGGTTTACTATGAAATGTGTGAAACTCACCTTACTATCATTCATAAAGTCAAGGGTAAAGGTGAAAAAGTTTAAAATTGCAATCAGAAATCCCATCACCTCAGAAACATCGACATAGCTCTTGGGTGCAGTTTTCAGCATTGTTGTTTACAATTGGATAACACTACAGTGGAGATCAGGAAAAGTACCCTTTTCCTCACAGTAGTGTAATCTCAGAGTTAGAATATTTATTTAGCAGGGGTGGGGGGTGCAGCACCCTGGGTCTACTTCACTTGACTGAAAACTCACTAGACTGAAACTCACTTGATTGAGCACACTTGACTGAAAGGTCACTTCACTGAAAACTCATTTGACTGAAACTCATTTTGCTGAAATGTAAATGCCCTTTTCCCCATTGTGGTGCAATCCTGGAGTTAGTATATATAGTAATGGGGGTGTGGGGGTCACAGCCCCCCATACTGGGGGGTGGGGGGGCATAGCCCCCCACCTATTTTATACATTTTAAACCATATACATGGATACTTACAACTGCAATAAACGCATTTTAGAAGACAATATATACTCAAACTATGTGGGGGGCTACACCCACCACACCCCCAATGTGGGGGGCTCTGCCCCCCACACACCCCTTACTATATATATATTAACTCCAGGATTGCACTACAATGGGGAAAAGGGTATATACTGTGCAGTGAAATGAGTTTCAGTCAAATGAGTTTTAGTGAAGTGAACTTTCAGTCAAGTGTGCTCAGTGAAATGAGTTTCAGTCTAGTGAGTTTTCAGTCAAGCGAAGTAGATCTAGCACCCCACATGGGGGTGCATGGAGCTTTCCCCCCTGCAAAATACTGTGAATGTGTATGCCTTGTCAACAGTGTTTTTTCCAGATGGTGAGCAGGCCACAAGATGTCGAATATTGAATCTTGCCTTTCGAATGATTCAACATTCAGAGGAGTCAGCTTGACAGTTTCTGCTGTCTTGGTTCAGTGATGTGAACATCAATGAAGTCCTTATATGAAGTTTTAGCATGCATAATTGAACAATTGATGTTTTTAATTAATGTTTTAATTGATTATTAAGTGTATAAAAGTAGGTGTATGAAAGGATTGTATTTGAGTCTAATGAAGCGGTTGAGAGGATCGTGAAAGCGCTTACTTTTTGTCTCTACAATTAAAGTGGATTTATATCAGCTGTGGTGAATGGCTCAGCCTGTTTTTCTTTATATTGAAATGAATGTGTTTATAGGCAACCTCAGCAGTCATTTGGGTTTACTGGACAATAAGCTGATGCAGATAAAGAAAAAGAAACCCAAAAGAGATTTTACTGATTTCCAAAGAGGAAATGTTTTCTCGTGGCCTTGTGAACCAATGAGAGGCAGAGAATCAACTCAACCCACTTCCACTGAACGATCCAAATCAGAGGTTCTTCTCTCCATGACATCAACACCGCATTTGAAGACCACTGAGACGGAGGGGATTAATAGAGACACGGTGAGACCTCTGGAGATATAGAAAGTATCAGAGAACTCTAATTTAACCAAGGATAATGTGACTAATGCATTCACCATTTTACAAGATGTTTGTAGAAAATAGAGACATACTAATGAGGTAGCTTCTACTTCTAGTGATGTTTCAGCATTTCATCCTTTTCTGCTACCTTTTTGAGCATTACACAAACAACCAGCATGGACACCGCCACAGAAAATGAGGAAACAGAAATCATCGGAGGAGAGGTTAGAATTTCAAAAGAAAGTGTTACGTCCAGTGAGTCGGACTTAGTTATTAACTTATCTAGCTATGTATTAGACAAAATGGAGAAGGCATTATTAAAAAAGGGCCTCTCCTTTATTCCTTCCAAAAATGTTGATGTGACTGACCTTTTAATTGACATTGTTATTCACAAGGAATGTCTCTCTGAATGTTATGTATGGGGATACTTATAATTATGATAGTAATGTTTTTAGGAGACCTTCAACTTTTACACCTCAAATATGTCCCCTATTAGAGGCATTTGAAAAAGCATGTGAAAGAGATTTGTTACAATTAGTCAGCAGTAATAGAAGTCATGATTTTTACAATCTGAATTTCAAAGAAAGAGAAGCATTGAGAGCCTTACAGGGGAATGACTGGATTGTTATCAGACCAGCTGATAAAGGCGGTGCTGTCGTCATAATGGACAAAAATTTCTATGATTCTAAAATGGATGAATTATTGACTGATAGAGACACATATTCCAGCTTAAATGGACCTCAATTGCATAGGATTATTAAGAATGTCCATAGTGAGTTATATGATTTATTTATGTGCAATGTTATAGATTTTGATTTATATAGATACTTTTTGATTGAGAAACGTGTTATACCCACATTCAGAGGACTACCAAAAGTACATGAAAATTGAATGAATCCATCAATGAGACCAACTGTCTTGAGTAGAGGTTGGTTAACAGAGTCTATGTCAATTTATGTTGAAAAACAACTTAGACAAGTAGTTAATCAAACCCCATCGGTTATTAGAGATACAAAGCAGTTTTTAGAGACACTGACTAATTATAACACATCAAAAACTGATCTCACAACAGATTTGTTGGTAACATTAGATGTTACTTCCCTCTTCACCATGATTCCCAATGAAATAGGAATTGAGTTTATGAGACTGTTGTTGATAGAGAAAGATGTGCCTACGGACATGGTCATTAGGTGTGCTATGTTAATGGAGATTATCTTAAAGAATAATGTTTTTACATATGATGATAAGTATTTTCTACAACAGAAAGGAGTGAAGATGGGGACCAATTCCTATGCCAACGTAGTAATGGTGTATTGGGAGGGAACATATGTACTGCATAATACAAAATATAGCATTTTTATTAGGTACTATAAACGATTTGTGGACGATGTTTTTTAGATTTGGACGGGAGATGTAGAAGTATTAAAGGAGTTTATTGAATATATAAATGGAACAACTACTTTTCTGTCATTCACAGGCAATTCAACCCAAAATGCTACAGAGTTTTTAGATGTGTTAGTATGTAAAGAAGAGACGATGATACATACTGAGTTGTTTAGGAAAGCTTGCAGAAAGAATTATCTGCTGCACCAGACAAGTATACGCCCTTAACACATTTATCGCAATATAGTTAAGGGTCAGGCTTTTAGGGTCTCTAGACTCACAAGTAATGACATGACTTTCCAACAAACCATTAACAACTTAGAGCATGAGTTCAAGGATAGAGGCTACCATGGCACTGAAGTAGGCTTACTTCATGATGACAAAGTTATTAGAAGAGATACACAGGGGAAGCCCTACATTGAGAGAAATATAAATAGATCAGATGACAGTGTTGATAAAATTAATCATTTAGGAAGAAAGAACAGATGAGTGATACCTTACACTAATGACAATGGAAAGGTTAGGGGCATTACTTATAAGAAGTGGCATATGCTAACCATTGATGAGGGTGTTAAGAAAGCAGTAGGTAATACACCAAGTTTTGCATATAAGAATACTAATTCAATGAAACTTATGTTGTGCTATGAGAAAGCTGATAAGAGATGAGTTGATTCAGTTAGGAAAGGTACTTTTCCTTGTAGAACATGTAATCAATGTAGTTACATGTCTAGTTCCAACACCTTTGTCCATCTAGACACAGGCCAGAGATTTTCTTTTGATATGTATGCAGATTGTAAGACTAGAGACCTCATATATTTGGCTGTATAGTGTAGCTCCTTCTATATAGGTAAGACAAACAGAACATTGAGGGAGTGAGTAAGGGAGCATGTTTACGCCATTAACAAAGAAGATGAAGGGAATGCTCTAGCCAAACATATCGTACATACAGACACTACACATACGTTTCACTTCACAGCCATAGAATTAATAGACCAGACAACTAGACTGGGTGATATCAGGAATTATACAGAGAAGCAGGAAGCCCATTGGATACTCAGGCTACAAGCAGATAGAATACATAGCCTCAATGATAGGGTTTCTTTGAAACCCTTTTTAAAAGCTAGACCATTGACCCGTTAGAAGCTTTTATATGACATCATACTTTTCATGTAGATTAATACTGCATACAATATGGTTAGGAAAGTATATGTTTCATGAATTTTAACAACTATGAATGTTTTGATACATATTTTATTTAAGGTTTTTATTGAGATATACGTGTAGGTACAAGTAAGCCAATCTGTTTTTTACATGTAGGCTCAAAAGTTTTAGATGTTTTATAAGCATTATATATATGTATTAGTTACACAGATTTTATATATATATATATATATATATATATATATATATATATATATATATATAAATATATAAATATATATTTTCTATATTGTTAAAAGTTATGTTATTATTTTGATACATAGTGTTAATATACTGTTGTTAGGGGTTACGCTGGCAGCTTCATGACAAGAACTAACTGAAGCTTTGGGCTATGCAGCTTTAATTGATGAAGTGCTTAATTGAATGAATGTTTTTAATGGTTTTACAACATTATGATTTGTATTTAACTGAGAGGGATTTTTTGCCTGTACAAGTACGTGAAAGTGCTTACTGGCCTGGTTTTATCATTTGTTCTGTTTGTCTACTTTTAAATAAAGGGTCGGCTCCGTTTGTCGTGTTGTTGCCTCTGGAGTTTTTTCTTTCAGGATCTCAGATATATCAATGGCTGTTAGAGACCTTGCACCAGACAAATATAATTATGATATCGTAGATATGCATGAAAGTCAGCATTAGAGAACATGGAGTTGACCACTGGTGTCCCACAGGGCTCAGTGCTGGGACCACTTTTGTTCTGTATTTACAGCAAACTGGGAGGAATTGTCATGTCCTATCCTGTTATAGAAGTCCACCAGCAGAAACTTGATGCTTATAAATGTCTGGTTTATTGAAAAAGGGCTTAAATTAAATGTTAAAAAATATAACATTGTGACATTTGGTAGACAAACCATCTACCCAGCATATTGCGTTGACAATGCTTTACTTCAAAATGAAAATGCACTTAGAGACCTACAAGCCTTGTTTTACAATTTCCTCTCCTTTGATCATCATGTGGCAATGGTTGTCAGGAAATCCTACTTGGCTATTTGATTACCAAGGGGATATGATTCATGTCTTAAGATACTACTGTCCCCTTGTATTCAGCAAGGATCAGACTAATTACAGAATACAACAACCCTCTTTGGGATGTACTTCATCAGTCATATAAAATGGATGGAAAGGCTACATCCATGATTACAGTGTCTTACTTACAGAAAGACAAAAAGTTATAAAATACCAGGATTTGCAGTCAGAAACAATGGCAATGTGGAAGAAGGATACCTAGACATTTTCAATAGTAGAAGGAGCGATGATTCCCATTAAAAAGAATTTACAGTTGTATTTACATATGCTACTGATACATGTACACTGTATGAATTGCATAAGGAGTCACTTCTGGGCACACTGTGGGTGCTGTGAAGAGCACTTTTTGCTAACATCAAAGACTGAAACAATACTTATTTCACAACCTTTAATCATACTTTGACCTAGGAATGGGGTCCATTATCATCATAGTATTAAAACCCCAAAAGACTTGGAGAAATTAAACCAATGGAAAGACCCCAAATGTTTCCTAACAAAGACAATCACAGGCTTCAAGTCCATAAGCTATCAGAAAAGACTAGAACTACTGTTCTTTTTTATAAGTCTTATTGGCTCCTCATAGGAGACATATGTCTTGCTTTTTGAGTATCTTTACAAATCAAACAGTCCCAGAAAAGGGATTTAAACCTGCTTCAGCAGATAAACAGAATAAGGTAGACATTCATTATTCACTGTCTCATGCAACTTATAGGTTCATAGGTAAATACTAAACTATTAGTTTTCAGACCTATTACAAGCCTGGCAAATAACCATGGGTCAGAATCAAACTCTATACTTTGTAACTGTGAGATTAAGACCTTAACCATTATGCTAATCCTCCTACCCCTGGAACATATTCTACTTACATTCAAAGCAGTGTGATATACTAAATACATTCAAACCAGACTTGGAAAAATTGCATGGGTATTCATAACTTCAACCAGGATTTGATGACAAAGCTCTCCTCCCCTCCCCTCTCAAGGAGAGCTTTGATGATAAAGCTCTCCTTGAGAGGGGAGGTACAGACTAGGGTGGGAATTGGCAAAGCATAAGAAGAGCAAGACTCTGTAGCTTTGAACTTCCTATGATTCCTACGATAATGTGGAACTCATTTTTGAGTATTTCAAAACACTTTTCTCATTCACATCTCCATTCTTAGGCTGCATCTTGCTTTAATAACTTCATTAAAGGCATGTTATCTCAGACAAACTTTGCAAGACAGAAGATACTTCAACATTCCTAAGAACCTCTATAATACCTTGGCATCTTCAGAACTGTTCAGATTCTTTCTCATTTAGGATTCAGTCCCTCTGAATATGACTTGAACTTCATTCTTGCCATACTTATTTTACATTTACTCTTATTTAAATTTAAAATATGCTGCCTTAATACATTTTTCAATTGTATCAGTTTCTTGCCATGTACTTCTTGTGTTAAGCACCTGATTTTATTTTTAATTTGTGAGGGTGTTTATCTTTTTTTTGCTCTCTGCATTTTGTCCTTCATGCCTACTTATCATTAATTCACTCTTTAATGGCCTTCCCATTCATTTTCTTCAGTCTACCAAAGGAGATGTGCCCCCAAATCACTCCTATGGGGCCCCCTCTTTTAGACAATGTTAGCTTTACAGTGGACTTACTCTTACTCAGCCAGGTATCAGGGGCAGGGGTATTCTAGGGGCAGCTGTCATCAGGCAGTCTTAAATGGGTGTTTGATTACTCTTTTTTTCCACATGCATCTTCCTTTTTCACTTTATCAGGTGGCATCCTTTTCTTAATGGCCTAAGGTCCTGGTTTAATTCTCTGCAATTGAGTACTGCTTGAGTTTGAAGATGGACTCTGGTTGTTTCCTGGTTAATGAACTAGTCTGCAGCACCTCTGCAACTCAAACCTTCCAGTGGTGGCAGGAGTAGGGTAGGGATTTTCACCGCAACTGCTGTTGTTTGCACTCCTGTCACAATTAGAGACTACTATTCCTTCTCCCTGATGTGTGGACACTCCCATGCATACACCGAATGAAGGTTACCGTAACTGGCTTGCAGAAATCCTGCATTTGTTCCTGGCCCAGAGAGCTGCAAGCTATATACCTTCTACTTTCACAGATGTCAACTAATGCAGCAAACTAGACTGCCTCCCTCTTCCCAGCATGGCTGAGCCTTTATTGGTCATTCACTTCTACTATCCACTCACTGCCTGCTCCATGGTTACTACCTAAACCAAGGTCATCTGGGTCACAATCAGAGATTTATTCATCTATGCCACAGAGCTAATTCTGGATCAGTTCTTTCCTGTGGTGAGACAGATTAGTTTCAGGTTTCAAGATCATTATAGCTGCAAATCTGTGAGACTTTCTGTGGAGATGTATGCATTTTTTATATATTATTTTATTATTTAAATGTTTTAATATGATTAAGCTTCAATTAAAACTGCAATACAATTTAAGAATAAGAACCATCTTTTTAATGTGTTCACTTTTGTGAGGCAGGGTGTTATAATGTTTCTGGTTTACAACTTTAGATACATAAAGTCTGTTTTAAAATACAGTAATGTATGTAGTGTGTAATGTGAGTATTTCTTGTACTTTGGGTTATGGAAAATATACTGCACATGACTGTTGCCAGAAGTAAGGTGTGGGGTCTACTAGGGTTAGTGTGAATTAGCAGAAACCACGAAAACAGCAAACCAAGAATCCAAGATACGATAGACTGAAACAAGCAAAAGTTGAGGCAAGCCGTGAAACGTTCAGCTATTTATTCAAATTAATACAATAACAAGAAACCACCTTGATATGAGCGCTTTCGTTTGGCTATGCCAAACTTTTTCAAATACAACTCCTTTACTCAACCACGTGAATTAAATACATTTCAAAAAGATCTACGTCATAATGACGAATGTATGACTTACATCAATTCATCTTAAAAACCAAATACAAATATAAAGTGATTTAAAACACAATCCTATTTAAAACACAATCCTATTTTAAACACTAGACAGAGATGGATCGTATACTCAACAACCACTAAACTACAATAATTCGCTATATAATAAACTGTATAATAGCATAAAAACTAAAGCTGACTTAGAATAAACATATCTTTTCCAATGAAACCATTATTTATAATAATTTTGTATAATGTATATATATTTTATTGTATTTATAATATTACTGACCTAATATCACAAAAAACTTCATAAATTTATACCTATAGTCTACATATTGATTTGATCACATAAATATTTATATATAATATAAGTTTTTTTATATATATATATATATATATATATATATATATATGTGTTGGAATTTATGACCGGGAAGCACGATATGGTACTAAATGCAGTTATAGTTATAAAAATATATATAATCTATATATAAAAATATATAAATATAAATATATATAATATAATAAATATTAATATACTTAAATTAAATACTATAAATGTTTTTGATTAAAAATAAAAAATAACACCATGTATATAAATATAAATATAAATATAAATATTAATATATAAAATCTTACCATATAAACATATATACAAAATCGCATTTAATCTTTATATGCAATAAATTCAACATGTGTATATATTGTTTTATATAATAATAATGAACCAATAAGCTTTTATGATGTGAGAAAAATGTCTATCTATTCATGGCCTTTAATCTTAAAACACTACTAATGGAAATATGATTATTCAACTGGCCAGGAATGAATAATCATATTTCCATTAGTAGTGTTTTAAGATTAAAGGCCATGAATAGATAGACATTTTTCTCACATCATAAAAGCTTATTGGTTCATTATTATTATATAAAACAATATATACACATGTTGAATTTATTGCATATAAAGATTAAATGCGATTTTGTATATATGTTTATATGGTAAGATTTTATATATTAATATTTATATTTATATTTATATACATGGTGTTATTTTTTATTTTTAATCAAAAACATTTATAGTATTTAATTTAAGTATATTAATATTTATTATATTATATATATTTATATTTATATATTTTTATATATAGATTATATATATTTTTATAACTATAACTGCATTTAGTACCATATCGTGCTTCCCAGTCATAAATTCCAACACATATATATATATATATATATATATATATATATATAAAAAAACTTATATTATATATAAATATTTATGTGATCAAATCAATATGTAGACTATAGGTATAAATTTATGAAGTTTTTTGTGATATTAGGTCAGTAATATTATAAATACAATAAAATATATATACATTATACAAAATTATTATAAATAATGGTTTCATTGGAAAAAGATATGTTTATTCTAAGTCAGCTTTTAGTTTTTTGCGTTATTATACAGTTTATTATATAGCGTAAATTATTGTAGTTTAGTGGTTGTTGAGTATACGATCCATCTCTGTCTAGTGTTTAAAATAGGATTGTGTTTTAAATAGGATTGTGTTTTAAATCACTTTATATTTGTATTTGGTTTTTAAGATGAATTGATGTAAGTCATACATTCGTCATTATGACGTAGATCTTTTTGAAATGTATTTAATTCACGTGGTTGAGTAAAGGAGTTGTATTTGAAAAAGTTTGGCATAGCCAAACGAAAGCGCTCATATCAAGGTGGTTTCTTGTTATTGTATTAATTTGAATAAATAGTTGAACGTTTCACGGCTTGCCTCAGCTTCTGCTTGTTTCAGTCTATCGTATTTTGGATTCTTAGTGTGAATTAGCTCCAGGAACATAATACACAGACAGACTACTGCTAAATGACTGATGATGCAAATAGAGTTGTAATATGTTTTGATGACACAGATAAGGATGATGATTAAAAAAAATGTGGTACATTAGGCCAGATATGAGTTTTGTCACATACTCATGATGATTTAACAGTAACCATTTGAAATGGTGGGACCTGATAAGCTTACCCCGAAATACAGTGACTGAATGGTTCAAAACCAGTCATGTACGTATATACAAAGTCTGAGATTGTCATTTCTCTGAGTATTCCCTTTTTTCTAAGGTATTGTGCTCTCAAAGTTGCTATATATACATTTGTGTGGTGTGGGAAGCTTAGCCTCACACGGTGGAGGGGGGGCTGCAGGGAGGCTTGCCCTCCTGCAAAAAAAAACAAGCTTAAAGGAGAAGACTGATTTCTGGTCTTTTTTCAGTGTGTCTGCACTTGGCACATTACAATTGCCGACATTTCAACAGGGATCCAGATTTAAATTTTAAGTTAAAAAATCTATCAATGTAGATGAATAAATATGTACGTCTGCATACAGTGTCTGATTTTGTTCACATGTTTTGTCTCAGAAGTTGGTTTCTACATGTGTCCATGTGCAGATAAATGCATATACTAATTAACAAAAAGGTTTGTATTCAGGAAGCTATCACAACTCCAGCTCTTCAAGGGTGCTTTCACCATCTCTTCCTTCAAACTAATTAGAATAACCTGCCACTAGGGATAGCACAACTGCATTGACTACACAGCAGACATGGCAGGATGGCCATCTTTATACAGCATGCCACTGTAAGTGTAAGTCAGCACGAATATTAAACCATTCCTCCTCACTTACCCCCTAAAGATCAGTAACAGCCTGATAAGGAATCAAGAAAACAGGTAACAAAGAATCACAAATGTCTATATCCTTCAGTGGAAAGGCATGCAGGCAGGCAGAACTGCTGCTCTAGAAATCATACGATATCTGGAGTTATAGCAGGTTCAAAGGTAATCACCTACTCCCTCTGAGCTAGTCTCAGCCAGCAGGTTATTAGCATTCATCTGAATTATACCACAGCAGTCTAAGGATCCAGATTTGAAATATGTATACAATTACCCTGGTAAAGCTGTAATGAAATAAATTAAATGAATTAATATATTGATATAGTAATAATAGTAATATTAATACATTAATAATGCAAAAAGAATCTGACTACATATCAGCAAAACTCCCCCAAAAAAGAGCATTGGTGAGTTCTAACTAGGCTAAAAAGAGACCTGCCCATCTTCTGGTATCAAGTATTAAATGACACAAAATGATTGCTAATTAGTCAAAATCTGCTTTGCAATGTCTTGATAAGGAGTATAGTCTTTGTATTCAGAAAACTGAGTGGTAAATCACTGTTATCTACTACCATAATAATCTGTGGTACTCTACATTTTTTCTCCTAGGGTCATAGGTTAGTACTAGGCTAACTGCCCTCGTGGGTCATTTTAAGCCTAAGCAATTAACCCATGTGTGAATCACACCTTGCCCCTTGTGTCTATAAGGCAAATATCTTAACCATTATGCCAACATTCCTCTGGTGTCACACTGAAGATGGATTTATCCCAGCTGGGCTATAAAGACAAATAAATACATGTATATTTACAGATTCTTTCTCTCCAGATCTCTGCTGAAAGTGGGTCATGCCCTGAGAGAACATCCCAGACAATAAATACAAATAAATAAAAATCAAAACATCGATAATAAATAAGCCACTAAAAATTGGTTTATCCTAGCTGGGCTATAAAGACAAATAAATGCATGTATATTTATGGAGTCTTTCTCTTCAGATCTCTTCTGAATGTGGGTCTTGCCCTGCGAGAACTTCCCAGGCAACAAATACTAATGAATAAAAAAACAAACAATCAGTAATAAATGGCATATACCTGCAGGGGTGTAAAGGTACAGTGTGGATCACATAACTTTTTAGACCTCTCGTAATATGATAACAAGATAAGCCACATAAAAACACAAGAAATAGCACTCAAGAGGTTCATCCTTACTGCAGCCTCAGCACTAATAAATAATTATGATGGATGGGCAAGCAACGTTTTTTTTTGTAGTACACAGTACAACATTGCTAATACAAGAAGTGCTTGGATAGTTTGTATTTCCTCACCGTAACAGCCACTTCCTAATCTAGAAAAAGATTGATAAAAGATGGACCCCTGGAAAAAAGGAAGAATTTCCATCAGTGATGCCAATGATGGGGGTCTGAGTAACAATCCCCAAACCTTAAGTCATTTAAGGATGGTGAAAGACTGAGTACATGATCAGGGTAGGAAAACAGTTTTCACTGCCTTGCTTATTTCTCCAGGTGAAGGTCAGCAGTTTTACTAGCAGGGAGCATACTCTGAAACATGTACGAGGGCATGTTTATACAAACCGCACTGATGTTATTGCCAGTTAGGAATGAAAGGAGGGAAAAAGAGGCATAACTCCTCTACCTCATTCTCCCAGGAATCATGGAGTGCTCCTCACTGGTAATGTGACCCTAATACTGGGGAAATAAATGGGTTGATCCTCTGGGCCGGAAGTAGGTGCAGAAGATTTACCAAGTGTACACAGGTAAGTCTGATGGTCACCAGCCAGCAGGCAAAAAAAAACTGCACTGAACTGGAGCAGCTTCTGCTGGTGAATGACGGTTTATGCATGCATATTCATTCTTTACCGTTACACAGCTGCACCTCACAGACACGGTAGTGCAGCAAATGGCCTGATACAGCAATGGGACTCCAGACCACAAGTTCTAGCAAAAAACAATGCTTTAACATGTACTATTAGTGAAGCACTGCTAAAGCTGTTAATATGCACAAGCAGGTTAATGAACGTGTACTTCAACTCACTGAATATCACCAACTCCTACACAAATAGGAAGCCAAGAAAATTAGCATAATTAGCAACAAAAGTCATAATCATTATCAGAAAATATATTGTCCCTATTTGCAATGTTTAAAATCCCCATCCTCCCTCTCTCTCTCCCTCTCTCTCTCTCTCTCTCTCACATGCAAGCATAACTGAATGCTAGAAAATGTTACTTCATACACTAATAACACAGAGTCTTTCAACTAATTATAATTTATAAGGTTTACATTTTTAATAAACTATGAAATATCTCTTTTCTGAATATGGTCAGGAGACAACTCTGGCCTGATAAGCTTTAAAGAACCAAGTCCAGAGTGAAATATGTCTTTTTATAATAACCCTTTACAACATTTTCACTTGCACGGTTTAAAAGTATGTGATAAAAAGCAGTAAAGAGAGCTGAATTTACAGCAAGACAGAGTTTTATCATACCTGCCTATAATTTATTGCATCCAGGTAAAGTGAATCTTCAACAAATATGACAGATTTACAAGGCATATTAATGCCTAAAGCAAGCGATCCAGTTGCTGTTACCACCTGCAATAAATAAACAAATAAATATTTTTATCAATACTAGTTTATGAAACAACTTTAAGATACTTCTGAGTATTACAGAAATGAAAAGCAGTGTTAGAGCTGAATGACCAACTGAAAAACAAGCACTGACATCCTGCAAAATTCCTTATATTTGTACCTGTTTTAAGTAACATGTATTCTAAGCAGCCTCATCTTCTATGTACTGCTACCATCTGTTCTGGATATACTACAAATTATTTTACATTATGAAAGAAGTTCTAATTTCTAATATAAGAAAAGGGTGGTTATCTAATAGGGCAGACAACTGTACCACACTAATGGATCATGCCAGTCTAATCCACATTTATTCAGAATCACAAAATAACAATGTGTGGTCTCTTGGTAAAATGCATAAAAAATACTTGTGACAATGCAGGTCATATGACCATACTTTCAATCACGACTTCAAGATATACAAGTTGTGTCTAAAGTGGCTGTCTGTCCTGTTTTTGTGCCTGCATATAATAAACCTATTCTAAAATGTGAGTGACTATGTTTGAAGTATGCAAACCAGCAGTTTTCAATTTCATTGCAAGCCCATTTGCAGTCTACACTGAAGTTGATGGCATTAATGCCACTAACACACACACACACACACACACACACACACACACAGACACACACACACACACACACACACACACGCACACACACACACAAATACCAAGCCCACAAAATGTGCACAGTACAACTGTGAATATTCTTCTACAAAGTCACTGGTCAGCCATGGTAATGTCTGATATAGTACGCATGGTGCCCTTGTTACTTCAGCACCAACTACTGCTATAAAAATGTTATAATTATATCCAGATATAACTGTAATAAACTAGCCTCATGTTAGACAAGCCATGCTTATGGTTAATTTTCAA
Source organism: Protopterus annectens (assembly GCF_019279795.1). Lineage (NCBI taxonomy): Eukaryota > Metazoa > Chordata > Ceratodontiformes > Protopteridae > Protopterus > Protopterus annectens. The sequence goes on along the minus strand of NC_056735.1, from coordinate 1,238,755,069 downwards.
TAAAGTATAGTTGTGTAAGAACTTACCATAACAGTAGATGAACTACTGAACACTGTTGCATGACTAATGACAGGCGGGCTATCTCTCCAGGGAAAGCCATATGTCTGGAGAGGATAGCAAAGGCTAGGCATCTTCCTATAGTGCCATACCTCTGACTTAAGGGCACCAAAGTTATGAGGTAAAGGAGAGATGTCTAGAAGCAAACTGTCTCATGGCTTTCATTCCCTGAACCTGAAATACAGCAAGGCAACACAGAAAGAAGGCTATTAAAAACACATGCCAACCCGAAGAAGAGAGAGAAGGAAAGGATACTGCCTCAGGCTTAACACACACACACACATACACACACACACACACACACACACACACACACACACACACACACACACACACACACACACACACACACACACGCACACACATAAAAAAAGAAAAAAAAATACAGGGAAGGACTGTGGGATATAAGTTGTTACACAACTGCACTGTGTCTTCCTATGATCACTGCTGCAGTATTACTGACAAGTGTGAAGAGTCCCAAAACAAGTGTCAAGGGAAGAGGAATGAAGATTTGAGCTGGAATCAAAAATTCATTGCAAGACAGACTAGCAAATCCAGCTCTAGCTCTAGAAAAGGCAGTAGTCTTGTAATGTTTGGTAAAAGCATGTATGGAACACCACACATTAGCTTGTAAAATAAATCTGGAGTCAGGATCTAGTAAAAACCTCAGTTGTGCACAAACATCGAAAGAATCCAAGATTCTTTCTCCTCTGATGGGAGGGAAAAGGGTAGGGAGACTTCTGGTTCATAGACCACCTTAAGCATGAAGGATGGATTAGTTCTAAGGGTAATCCTATCCTTATGGAAAAACAAAAAGGAAGGAGTAGTCATGGAAGCTCGCAGTTCAAAAACCCTTTTGGCAGAGTTAAGAGACATTTGCAGGGCGGACATCCTAGAAGAAAACTTCAAGGATGCACAACAAGCAGACTCAAATGGAATTAACTTTTCTAAAACATAATTCAAATCCCAAAGGGGAGGTTCATAGGTTCATGCTAAACCTATGGCCAAAAGAGACCACCAAGAAGCTCAGCCCCATCACCCAGTACTAATGGAAAAAGTACAGTTGTGTACACCTACCATAAATGTAGATGTTAGAGTGTATTCTCTGTTGCAGTCATTACATTTGGGTAATCTGCTGGCAGGTTGCCTTCAGTCGGCCTGAATAACAAAGTCTTGGGTCCTGCGTCGGTTGCTGTCTCCTCTTCCATGACGTCAGGTTGTCAGGGGTATAAAACATGCAGCCGACGCCATTTTATTCAGTTTTTCTTGCCCCAGATGTCAGGTGCCCCCCAAATGGGGAGCAAAAATATATATAGATATATATAAATAAACAAAAATATATGTAAATGCACTTTTAGCAACATAAACTTTACCTTCATCTAACAGCAAATACACCACAAAGGTTTTAGTACATAGTGAAGGAAAAAAAAGGTATAGAAAAGGGGGATGGGGGGGTGGGTAACCTGGACTGCAACAGTGAATACACTCGAACAGCTACATTTATGGTAAGTGTACACAACTGTACTATGTTCTTCATGTTTCACTGTTGCAGTCATTACATTTGGGTAGAATCCCAAAGCTATGGATGGAAGAATGGAGCTAAACAGCATTAGGAGCAGCTATAAGGCCCTGCAGAACTGCAGTGGCAAAGCCTGCCCTGGATTTGGAGAAGTGAGGCAAATGATAATGCTTTGTGAAGGTATGAACAGAGCTCCAAGTAGCAGCCTCTAGAATGTCTTTGGTTGGAACCCCTCTGAGAAAAGCTGCTGAAGGAGAGGCAGCCCTGGTGGAATGAGACCTGATCCCCTTGGGCACAGGTTTACCATGGTGCAAGAAGCAGAAACAAATGCAGTGGCTTATCCACTTAGAAATAGTCTGCTTTAATATAGCCTTCCCCTCTTACCCTGCAGCAAATGCTACTAGTAGTTGCTCAGACTTTCTTAGAGATTTGGTCCTGTTTAAGTACAATGTTAGTTGTCTGTGTATGTCCAAAGAATGCAGAATCCACTCCGCCTTGTTCTGCAGATTTGGGTAAAATGTTGGCAGGTGAATTGTCTGGTTAAGAGCCACACTGGATACCACCTTAGGCATAAAAGAAGGATTGATCCTGAGGGACACCCTGTCCGGGTAAAATGTAATAAAAGGCTCCACAGCCATGAGAGCCTGTAGTTCTGAAACCCTTCTTCTGAAGTGACTGCCAAGAGAAAAGCTGTTTTCCAAGATAGACATTTTATATCCGCAGTAGCTGCTGGTTCAAAAGGAGGCAGGGTGAGTTTTTCCAGCAAAAAAAAATTGAGGTCCCATGCGGGATTTGGTGATCTTCTGGGAGGCCTTAAATTTTTGGCCCCTCTAAGATACTGTTTAAGCAGAGGATGAGAAAAGAGGGGAGGCTCTGTGTTGTAATGAGCTGAGATGGCAGAGGCATGGATTTTTATTGCAGAAAAAGATAGGCCCTTGTCAAGCATCTCAGTCAAATATTGTAAAATCTGAGGAATATTGGGCTTTGCTGTGTCTGTTCCTTGTGCTTGGTTCCAAGCACAGAATTTCTTCCATTTATCAGCATAAGATTTTCTAGTACTAGGCCTTCTGGCTTCCAAAATGACACCCATCACAGATTTACTGAGAGGTGTTGTTTGAATAATTAAATGATCAGCCATGCTGCAAGGTTCAGAGTTTGGAGCTGAGTGTGCAGAATTTGATTGTTCTGCTGAGACAGTAGATGAGGTATTTGAGGCAAGTACCAAGGGGGAAGTTGAGACATATTCCTTAAAAGTGGGTATCAGTGTTGCTGAGGCCAGTCTGGAGCCACTAGGATCATTTTTGGTTTTTCCTGTCTGATTTTAGTAAGACCTTGGAGCAAAGAGGCAGAGGGGGAAAGGCATAGATTGATAGGTTTTTCCAACTGAAGGATAGGGCATCCACTTTCCATGCTTTTTTGTGATGAGTTCTTGTGCAGAATTTGCCCAACTGATAATTTTGGGAAGAGGCAAATAGATCTATATCTGGGCTCCCCCATTTATATGTTAACATGCTGAAGATTTGTGGATCCAGTTTCCATTTGTGTGGGCCCATAAGATTTCTGCTTAGGTCATCTGCCAGAGTATTTTGTTTTCCTGGCAAGAATTGAGCTTGAAGATGTATTTGGTAAGTCAAAGCTGTGTTCCACAATGCCATGGCTATTCTGCAAAGGGGGTAGGAATGTGTACCCCCCTGCTTGTTTATGTACCACATAACCGTGGTGTTGTCCATCTTTATCAGTAGTTGTCCTGGATGAAGTAAGTCCTTGAAGGCTGTCAGAGCATTCTGAACAGCTAGCATCTCTTTCTGGTTGATATGCAGATGCATTTGTTTTGGGCTCCATTTGCCCTGAATGCATCTTCCTAACAGGTGGGCACCCCCCAAACATAGTCTGATGCATCTGTAGTTAGGGTTTGGGTGGCAGGGGGTAGAGTGAATGACAGTCCCTTGTTTTGGTGACACGTCTCTGCCCACCAAAGAAACTCCTGCTGTAGGCAGGGAATGAGAGGAATCATTGTTTCCAGACTGTGACAATATTGGCTCCATAAACGTTTTAGGTACCACTAAAGTTTCCTCATAGGCATCTTGAATATGTAATTAGTAGAATGCAGGATGCCATGAACCCCAAAGCCTGCAGAATTTGACTTGCAGATAACTGGGTTTTTGTTGTCATTTGCTTGAAATATATTGTCAGTTGCCTTTGTTTGTCTGGCTAAGGTAAGCCATCTGGGCAGTTGTATTCAAGCTTGCACCCAGGAATGTAATTATTTGAGAGGGTACCAGCTGGGATTTCTTTTCATTTATTGTGTACCCTAGGCATGTTAGAAGCCTTTTTACAAATGCCAGATGTTGAAGAAGAGTGTCCTTGTCCTCTGCTTGAATGAGACAGTCATCCAGATAAGGATAAATTTGTATACTTCTTTGTCTGCAGAATGCAATTACTGGCGCCAGGCACTTTGTAAAGACCCTGGGCGCAGTAGATAAGCCAAAGGGCAGTGCAAAGAATTGGTAATGCAAAAAACCTGCCTTGACGCGGAGGTATCTTCTGCATGATTCCCTTATTGGGATATGCAGGTATGCCCCTTTTAAGTCTAGACTCACTAACCAAGTGTTCCTGCCCAGCATAGGCAGTAGTTGTTGTAAAGTCAGCATTTTGAATTTTGGACTGTCTAGGAACGTGTTCAAAATCGATAAGTCCAGTATTGGAAGCCAAGAATTGTCTTTTCTGGATACCAGGAAAAGTCTTGAATAAAAACCTTGTCCTTTTTCCCTTTCTGGTACTGGTTGAATAGCCCCCATATCCATGAGGGACATAACTTGTTTCTGAGCCTCTGCTCATTGATTTTGGGGCAGATCTGGCCATCCATTTGGAACTGGAAAAAGTATGGAAATGAAATTTGTACTCCTGGGATACTATGTTCAGTACCCACTTGTCCTGGGTAATTAACTGCCAATTTTGAGCATGAAATGCTGGTTTTCCCCCCAAGGTGGCTGCCAAAAGATAAGTGCTTGGAGATGGTAGAGGAAAGTCATTGAGACTGCTTACTGTAGCGTTGTGCTTTGTTTCCTACAGATTTGGAGGTGGAGGCGCCCCACTGCTTTGACCTGTAAGAACCCTGTGATTGGTATCTGGATCCTTTTGAGCACCTGGATTTGCCTTGAGTGGCTCTGTTAGACACAGGAAAGGACCATTTTTTAGTAGGCCAGTGCCTACTAAATCTGGGTGGCTGCACTTGCAAGAAATCTTTTACAGTTTGCACAGATTTAGCTTTGTCTTCCATTTTCTTTAAAACCTCTTCTGCCTTATTACCAAATAGAGTATCATGCTCCAAGGGAGTATCCAACAATTTAGCTTTAACATGATCAGGCAGATTTTGCTCCTTGAGCCAGGCATGCTTTCTAATCACAGGTCCAGTAACTGCGGCCCTGCAAGAGGCCTCCAAGGAATCAAAACCACATTGCAAAGTATGCTTTCCAACCTGTTCTGCTGAATGCAATAATTTCTGTAACTCTTTATTTTCCACACAATCAGAAATCAACATAATTTTCTGTTTCAGTAAACCCATAACATGCTGTTGATATTTAAGCATATTAAACTGGCAGTTTAAGGCTCTGATAGCCAAGGTAGCAGACGTATAAACCTTCTTTCCCCATCTATCCAGCACCCTGGAAACTCTATCAGAGGGGGTAGGATTTTTGGCTGTACAGGCCTTTACACCCTTGGGACCCTTAGAAATAGTCTTTGGATCAGCAGCAGGATGTTTTAAAAGAAATTTGTGGAAGTCAGGAACCCTGTAATATCTGTCTGGCTTACTAGGAGCCAGAGGTAGGGAATCAGGAGCCATGCTTGATTCCGAAAACACATCATCAACAATGTCTAATACAGGAGGTATAGCCAAAGGCCTATGCAGAGGAAGAAGAAGGAAATCCCTAAGCCTCTTTTTTGATTCAGAGAAGTCCTGACTCTCCCAGTGAAAATGTTCCCTTAAAGTATGCAAAGCCTCTCCAAAAGAGTAATCCTCAGGAGGAGATGCAGATGGGATGGATTCCTCTGCATGAGAATCCTCATAGGGTGGAATAGAAAATTCCTGATCAGAAGAGGAATCAGATGAAATGGAAACCTGATCTGAAGATTCATAATCAGTGCCTTGCCTAGGCCTCTTAGCGGGGGGTGGGGGGAATCCCTGATCAAGGTAATTAAGTCCTCAGCCATTTTGATCATCTGTTTTTTAGGCATAGGGACCTGAGCACGTGGTTCATGTGTTGGTTTTTGACCTTGTTTTTGAGGCTGGCGTTGGTTTAATATAAAAATGTTGAGGCCTGAAAACACCCTCAGAAGCTGATGCCTGCTCAGCAGCTCTGGACCCATCCAAGGGAGAGACATCCGCGGGTTCAATACTCTGAGAATCTCGCGGCATACAGGACTCCGAATGGGTCTTGGTAGAGGCCTGTGACTCAAAAGTAGTGGGTATCAGGGGCTGCGAAAGCACCTCACTGAGTACCGGCGAACCAGCGACTGGCTTAGTAGAAGCTTCGTCGTCAGTTTTGGACACTGACAGTCTGTCTCTGTCTTTTTCTTTGCATTTTTTTGTTAACTCCGGTAGTCGGATTGCTAACCGATGACATTTCAGGATAATTAAATCTTGATCCAAAATATTTAGAAGCAAAACTATTCCAACACTTAATAGTGTGTTGGTTAAATCTAGCACAAAACCGACAGCAAGGCACGTTATGATCTGGGCCTGGGCAAGGAATACAGTACAAATGAAAATCCTTATGAGGTATGTGCTTCCCACAAGTAATGCAATTATTAACTTTTACTGACATCGGTAAGGAGCAAGAAAAAGTTTCCCTGATGGGATACTTAGCTTTAGTTTGAAGACTTTGGTTCTGAAACTTGAATGCGAAAATTTCAGGAGTCGGCCGACCGGCACTTGCGAACTGCTTCTGCTTCGGGCACCGCACGGCAAGAAAGACTGAATAAAATGGTGTCGGCTGCATGTTTTATACCCCTGACGACCTGACGTCATGGAAGAGGAGACAGCAACTGACGCTGGACCCAAGACTTTGTTATTCAGGCCGACTGAGGGCAACCTGCCAGCAGATTACCCAAATGTAATGACTGCAACAGTGAAACACGAAGAACATCAAGCTATGTCCCTATTTAGTAGACTTTTTCCTCAAATTCCTGGTGAGTTATCACCCATCCATTCATCCAGATTGGTTTTAAAGGTTGCTATGGAAGTATTCTGCCTGACAGGTAACAGCACCCTATCCAGGAACATGGTATATGTTGAGTTAGGTACCTGTCACGTCATCTGGTCTTATTGATGTGGTATTTATTTATTATTTATTTATTTATTTGCAGTTGGTTTACCAGGATAGTCCATTGGGCCAAGATGAACCCATTTTCAATGGAGTCCTGGGGAGAAAAGCTCCAGTAACAAGTTACAATAGGTTATACATTATAATTACAATATTTACAAGTGACATAACAAGTAATGTAGTTCCAGAAACCAGGTCGAATAGGTTTTTGGTTAAGATACAAAATTTACAAGTGATACAATTTAGTGTATGAGAACAGTTCTAGTATCCGATTACAAATAGGTTTTAGTTTGAATACAATTATTTCAACTGTTTAATATAGTACTCACAGGATTATTAGTTTTTATGAAACTTTAAAACATGACACATAAAGGTACAGTTTAGAGAGGATGTATAATTAGTATGAGCAGAGAAAGATTGTGGTAGGAGAGGTAGAATGGAAGTGGGCAGAGAGGTGGAGAATAAGTTTGCTGGTGTAGATTATGTTGGATGAGAACAGGAGCATTCCCACTGGGATAATAGGTAAGAACAGGAGCATTCCCACTGGGATAATAGGTAAGAGTGAAGATATTGTTTGAATGTAGAGTGATTGGAGATGGTACGAATGAGTGGTGGAAGAGAGTTCCAGAGACGAGCTAGACCATAGGATAGGAGATTTTTTCCAGAGGGACGACTTGGTTTGTATAATTCTATTTTGGCTGTTAGATCTTAGTGTTCTGTTAGGTAGGTGCATTTTAAAGGCAGAGGATAGGGATGGACACAGTAAGGGGTTGAAAATGAGTTTATGTGCAAGAGTTAGTTGAGTGTAGGTGAGATGGTTGGATAGTTCTAGCCATTTTAGTTTGTGGAGGGAAGAGCAGTGGTGACTAGATGACTTGTGGCTAGTAGCGAATTTAGCTATTTTGTTGTAGCATGTGGAGAGTTGCGTTTTAAGGGAAGATTGAAGGTTAGTTAAGAGTGCAGCTCCATAGAGAACGGAGGGGATAAGAAATGAGGTAGCGAGAGTGATTTTTAGTGGATGGTGTGAGATAGCGATTATGTCTGTAGAGCATGCCTAATTTTTGATGTTTTTTTTTTATATTTAGTTATAGGTGGGAGTTGAATTTAAGCTTATTATCAATTTGTACCCCAAGTAATTTGGTCTCAGATACCAATTCCAAAGATGTGTTGTTATGACTAGTGATAGAAAAAGTGTTAGAATTGACAGAGGTGTTTTTGGAGGGAGTGAATATCATTAATTAATTTGGTTTTGGAGGCATTTAGTGCAAGGTGATTTTGATTCATCCATTGTTCTGTGATAGAGAATGCGTCTTGTGTTAGCTTTTGTAGCATAGGAAGGGATATTGCAGAGCAGATAATAGTAGAACTGTAGAATTTTCTGCATATTGAATGATATTTGAGAAAGGGATAGAGTTACAGAAGTCATTTATGAATATATTGAAGAGGAGAGGACCTAATATGGAACCTTGGGGAACTCCTGTTGGGGTAGTAAGGAAAGAGGAGGTGGCCTTTTTCCATTTGACAGACTGATATCTATTTGATAAGTAACTGGAGAACCAATTTAAAGAGGAGGAAGATAGGTTGAGCTGACAGAGTTTAGTTAGAAGAAGTTTGTGAGAGATAGTATCAAAGGCTTTAGAGAGGTCAAGTAGAAGAGTAGAGACAATGTGTCCAGAGTCTCAGGCTTTATTTATGATTTTCAGGAAGGAGAGGAGGGCTGTCATAATAATATGACCAGGACTAAAACCGTGCTGTGTTGGAGTTAATAGGTTATTGTCTAAGAGATATGGTAGGAGTTGTATTTGGATACATTTTTCTAGGATTTTAGAAATGGGTGATAAGATGGCTATAGGGCGAAAATTAGTAGTGTTGTTATTATTGCCACCCGTATGTAAGGGTATGATATAAGCCTTTTTCCAGATTTGGGGTACTATGCATTCTTGTATAGAGCAGTTGATTAGAATACTAATGGGGTAGGCAATGTCTTCTGTGGCTATACTAAGAAAATATGATGGGATGTTGTCAGGGGCATTGGAGCATGGCTAAAGCTTCCGAAGGAGTTTTTTTATGGTGGATATGGGTATAGGTTTTAGAGAAAAAGGAGAGAGAGGGGAAGAGAGGGTATTACAGGAAGGTGGTGGTGGTGGTGAAGAAGAGAGTGAAGTTGTTGGAGAAGAGGTAAAGGTATAAGGAGAGGAAGGTGAGGGTGAGGTGCAGGGAGTGGTGTTGTTAGAGAATGTTGAAGTTAGTTTTGAAATGGAGTTAATGAAAAAAGAGTTAAATTGTGAAGCTAAGTCTATGTCAGGAGCATTAGGGTCTGGGCTGGGGTTGTCTGTTTTGCCAGGACTGATAAGGGTAGTGACTCCTTTCCAGAATTTCTGTGGGTTTGTTTTATTGCTGTTTTGGAGTATAGAGAAGTAATTTTATCGGTCAGTTGTAATTAGCTTTTTTACTTTATTTCTAAGTGTTTTATATTCATTTAGAAGTAGGGGAGACCTATTTTTTTGGCAAATAGCCCAAACTTTATCTCTGTGTTTCATGATTATAAGAGTAGTTTTGGTTAGCCAAGGGGCAGTTTTGGTTTTTATTCTCTTAGTCCGTAAGGGGGCATGGTAGTCAAGAATTTTTAAGAAGGTTGAATTGAAGTGGGCAACAGCATTGTCTAAGGGTAGAGTTTATAGGATGTTCCAATTTATTGCTTTAAGGGAGTCAATGAAGGCTATGGAGTTGAAATTTTTTTGGTTGCGAAAAGTAATATAATTATGGGTTTGGAGTATAGGTGAAGAGAGTCGATATGTAAATGTGGGTAGATGGTCACTAAGAGGGTCTGGGAGGGTGCCATTATGAGAAAAAATATGAGGGTGGGAGACTAAGATCCAGTCAAGTATGGTACCACTGGATAGGTTTTTTGAGGGGCGGGTTGTGGAGTTAATAAGCTGTGAGAAGTTATAAAGGTTGATGTTAAGTGGGTTTGTGGGAGCTTGAATGGAGGCCCAATTGATATTCATGTCTCCCAAGATTATTATTTCATTTGAAATGTTAGTGGAGAGCCAGAATAGAATGTCCTCAAGTGTAGTGATATTATCACCAGGGGAAATGTAGAGAGAGGCTATGCATATGTGTTTGTGTATATTAACCTGAAATAATGCTAGTATTTCAGCATTATTGAAGTGGGGAATAGGTTTGTTATATGGGGTAACTGATAAGGAGGATGAGTATAGGAGAGCAACTCCACCTCCTTTGTTATGGGTTCTATCTTTTCTTAAGATTGAATAGTTTGATGGTGTTATTTCAGAGTCTTTTATGTGGGGTTTTAATCACGTTTCAGAGATGGATAGGAAGTCAGATTTGTTATGAATAAGCCAGGCATGGAGATTTGGGATTTTGTTCATGATGCTTTGAGAATTTAGAGAGGTGAATAGGATGGACTTATCTGTGGTGAATGAGGTGGCTGGGCCAGGGTTAGGGTGTATATCTCCTGATAATAGTGTGGTAATTAGATATAGGATTGGGTTTGAGCAGTATTTAGATTGTTTAAAGTATGAGTTGGAATTAATTATGATGATGTAGAGTTTATTAGAAGCTGTGAAGGAAGAATTTTTATGCAGGGTGATAAGTTTATAAGGAAAGAGTAGATGGTTGCTGATTGTATATAAGTGAGGAGATATTAAGATGTGTGATGTTGAGGGAGGTGAGTTGTGATGATTGGTTACATGAAAGCATTGTGAGTGTATAGTATGATTGGGCTGGGTGAGGTAGTGGAAGTAGGATATAGTGAGAAGAAGTAACAGCAGCTTGAGTAGAGATGAGGGTTTAGAGAACATAATGGTGATGAATGTTATATCTTGCAGTTGTGAGATAATGTGAAGTTGCTAAGTAAAATATGGTTGTAAAGGGGGTGGTATGTATAGTGGTTTAATTATGTTTTTAAAATATTAAAATGGAGTGGAGATTTGAAGAGTAGTTGGTTATTGGTGGGGTTGGAAGTGAGTGTTTGCTGAGTAATCGAGCTTGATTGGTTGGATTAGGTTTTATAGTTATATTGAGTAAGTTGGGGTTGGGAAGAGAGTAGGAGTTGAGCAGGAAGTGGAAGTAAGTGGCTAGATAGTTTAGTGGGTGTGGTAATGAAGGTATAAATGTAGATGTACTGGGGGCGGGTGGGAATAGGGGGCAGGGCAGAGGAGTAGAGTGAGCCCCCAGGGCGAACGGAGCAGGTAGAGCCCAGGACGGCAGGATCAGAGCGAGAAACAATTGGTAGTGTATAGATTAAGTCTCTAGAATGGATGTTTGCTTTATCACTAGTTCTGTTTAGGTGAATAAGTTCAAAAGAGTGCTGAATCCTTCACAGCATAGAAAACTAAGCAGGAGGTCACAACTCAGGAGTATGTATGACCCTCAGTATAAGTAACTAAGGGTACTGAGTCATGCAATCTTTTTGGTGGGGAAACTCTGAGGTCTCTCAAGCTGGTTTAGGTGCTTGGTGAGGTACAGGTCAAAGGATGCATTATATTCAGTGATGGGCCTAATTAAAAAAATGAATAAAGTGAAATTATAACTTCTTTGGACCTTGAGGAGATGCCACTAAGGACTGGCTGTGCACTGTAGAAGGTCTGTCTCACCACCACAGAGACATGGTGGTCAAAGGAGAGTCTATTGTCAACATATGTATCCAAGTCCCTGATGACTATGTCATACTTAAGTGGAATGATGTCTATATGGTAAGCAACAGTAAAGCCTTATGGAACACCACAGGTGACATTTTTCTATCTAGAGTAAATACTCCTGACCTTAACGGTACAGATTCTGCTAGACAGCCAATTACCAATCCAGTGAACAATGCATGGGTTATTCCCAGCATAAGGGAATAGTGCCAAAGGCCTTGGCAAGGTCTACATAAGCAGTGTTGACTGTATACCCCTTATCCATGGCCTCAGTAACCATGCAAGCAGGCGTGATCTGTCTCTTATAAAAACAAACTGATGTGTATAGAAGTATATAAGGTCATCTGTATCATTATTTATTTTTCAACTACAATGTGTTCCATAACTTTGGAAATAATACTAGTGAGACTAATATGCCTGTAATTCCTATGGCAAGTAGAAGTACCACCTTTACGCAATGGCACCACAACTGCTACTTTCTATTCCTTGGAGAAATAGCCAGTGGAAAGACTCAAGCTGAAGAGTTGATGGATGGCATTTTGCTAAGTAGGTCTTTACATTCTCAGCCGGCATCTAGGGATATTGTTAGGCCCCAGGAAGTAGTGTTATTAATCTGGAAATGTGTTAAAAGGACCAGGTCCAAATTGATATCAGGAGGAGGAGGTGTGAGTGGGGAAATGGAGGTGAGACAGACGAGAGTGAGTAGAGTAAAGTTGGAAGAGAATTTGTCTACAAGAATATCAGAAATGCCTTATGAGTCAGAGAAGGAGGTACCATTTGAGATGAATTCAGTACAAAATGTTAGGTTATTTCTATTCTTCGTAATATAGATGAAGAAGGCCTAATGATTATTTTTTTGAATTAGCTGAAATCCTAAGTTCATAGCTGGCATAGTCTGTACATTTGAGAGACCTAATTACCAGTTTTAAATCCCCTTTAATATGATGAAGAGGCCATCTTTTAATGATCGCCAGGAACTTTTTCATTTTATTATAGAGCTTGTTGATGAGGTAGTTCCACCACTTGGGTTTAGTTATAAACCTGACATTAAGCCTACTCCAGACTGGTACTGATGCCTCGATGCATCTACCCAACAGGGAGTAAAATTCACAGCAGTAAACAGAAGCCTCAGTTACAAGGTTCGTTGGGAAACTGTACCATTTGTGGATATCAATAAATCAGTAAATATTAAATAATTGGTCTTGGAGTAAGTCTTGAATATAGAAGAGTTAGCAAGGACCACAAAGCAGTCGTTCATACAAAAGACCACAGTAAAGTGGTTAGATTTGACTACACAGGGGGTAACATAAGGGCTGGTTCAACTGGGAGAAATGTTTGTGAGGACAAGATGAAGAAGATTAACACCTTTTTAGGGGAATAATTTGGTCAAGTAGTTAGCATTTATAAAGTCCAGATATCTCTGGTAGCAAATGTTTGCAGCTGGTGTGTGGACAGCTGAAGATACACAAGAAAGGTGTCTGGTTCAACTGCTAATTTTCTAACTGATTAAGGTATCCTGCATGCTTAGAAAGGTGTCATAGATAGGGTTCAGTCACTGGCTATAATGTGGCAATTAATTCTATTGAGTGCAACTAGGACTTCAACCACTTCCATATTTGCATCATATGAAATCTGTTGAAAAACAATGGAATTAAGAATAAATGTAGAGAGCCCCCACACACACACACACACACACACACACACTCCAGGGATATAGTTTCTAGAGTGCCTGAGATGAAGGACACCTTTTAAAAACTGTCTGACCTCAAAGGTGGATCAAAAGAAAGGCAGGCAAAAACGACTGACAGATCAGCTTTAATGGAAGAATTTGCCAGCCCTAAACTGAGCAGCTCATCAAACAGAATATGACAGGAATGCCCATTTCATAAGGGTCCTGATTCTTCTCATGACCCCAGTGCTGTCTGGGCCAGAAGGGAGTCACCAGCAAGATTTTTGCCTTGTCCTTCTTGATTTTCAAAATAGCCTTGGAAATTAGAGGTAGGGGTAAGAATGCATACAGGAATAAAACATGGCATCAATTTTCCAAGCTTCTGGGCATGGAATTCTGGGGAAAAAATGAGTCCAGCTGGAGGCAAAGGGTTTTGTCTGAGGAATGACCCACTGATGGACATTCTGCAGGAAGACCTCTCTATTTGACATTCACTCATGAGGGTCTGCCTGGGATCTGCTCAAGTAATATGCCACTGAATTGTTCTCTGAGAGAAAGAAAACTGCTAACAAGGACAGGTTATGCTGCATGGCTACATCCCAAGTAGTCATAGTTAGCCTGCAAAGGTAGTAGGATCTTGTCCTACTTTTCTTGTTTATGCACCTATAACGGCAGTACTGTCTGTAAAAATTCAGAGATGGCCTGAGACCAGAAGGGATGCAAAGATTATAAGGCTAGAATCACCACCTTCACTTCCCTGACATTTCTGTGGCCCTTCCTGTCCTTTTTGGACCATACATCCCAGACCTTCACATTCATAGAACAAGCCAGGTCTGATGTATCTTCATAGGCTCATAGGTTCATAGGATGTACTAGGCTATTGGCCCTAGGGCCTATACAAGCCTATCCATAACAATTCCCTGTCTATTTCTTCCCACATTATTTACTTCCCTGGACTCCTGTCTAGCAGGGTGACTGACATGATCCCCGGGGTGAATTTCCTTTCTCCCATCCAATCGTCAAGGTTCCTTTTGAAGGGGGCCAAAGAGGCACTCTGCTTGACATGTATGGGCAGTTTATTCCAGAGTCTGGGGAGTCTCTGGGTCAAGAACCTATCCCTCCAGCATGTTTTGTTTACTGTGATGACAAGGTTTAGATCCCTGGAGCATGTGGCTCTGAGGGATTGGGATTTCTTTAAGTGGAGCATGTCCAGCAGCTCTGGGTTTGACATGGCCTTGTATATTAAGCAGAGACTGCCTCTGAGTAGACGATATGTGACAGAGTATAGCTGGAGTTTTTTAAGGCGGTCAGCATAGAGCATCTGCTTTAGGCCTGTGATTCTTTTAGTGAGGTATTCTGCAACCTTTCCAGTTGTGGCAGATGTCTTGTGAGGTACATACCAAATGGGGAGTTATATTCTATAATGGGTCTGATGAGGGATGAGTACAGTGGGACAATGACCTCCTTTTTTCTGGATGAAAAGTCCTTAGTGATGAGGTGTTCCACATAGAAGGATTTCCTGACTGTTGTGGTTATGTGGTTATCGAAGGTGAGACCACTGTCCACTTGTGTCTCTAAGTCTTTTATCACCCTTTCGGTGTTTAGTGTACTGCCACCTATGTGGTAATTTATGGGTACATGTTTTTTCTCAAAGGAGATAACTATACATTTCCTGGCATTGAGCTTGAACCCATGGCTCTGACACCAAGCATCTGTTTCTGTAAGGCCCTTTTGTAAAGTATCCACATCATTTGGGGATTCAATAATGGCTCCCAGTTTGCAGTCATCTCTGAAGTTTGTTAGCCAGAGTCCCTTCGTTTTGACCTGTACTTCAGAGAAGTAGATGCCAAACAACAGCGGTCCCAGGACTGAACCCTGAGGTACTCCACTTGTCACATGTCTGGAGCTGGATTTGGAGTCGGCTACTTTTACAGTGTTGGTTCTGTCAGTAATCCAGTTGTTAACCCATCGAGTGACATAGGGATTAATGCCCAACTTAGTAAATCTATCTATGATTACAGAGTGGGGGATGGTGTCAAAGGCCTTGGCAAGGTACAGACAGGCTGTGTGGACTGCCTTACCCTCGTCCACGGCTCTGGAGACTGATTTGAAGAAGTCAGTCAGGTTCAGGAGACAAGATCAGCCCTTCACAAACCCAAACTGGGTGGGGTCCAGTGTTTGAAGGTTGCCAATGTCTTTGTTTATAAGTTCCATGATAATACGTTCCATGGCCTTGCAGATCAGGCTCGTCAGACTGATGAGGCGGTAGTTCCCAGGATCAAAGTTGGATCCCCCCTTGTGGTGTGGGATAACTGTAGCTGTGCGCCACTCTGGGCACGAAACCTGAGGTGAGGCTATGATTAAACATGACACTTAGGTGAGGTGCTAGTTCATTTTGTAGTTCATGTAATACACATCGACAGTCTTTGTAAAGATCTTGGCAAGGGGAGGAACTGGAAAAGGTGTCTCTGAATTGAGTAATACCTGTCTGATCCATCAGAGAAACTCACTTGATGAATAGCAAGAGAGAAATCAGAAAGGTCAGAGGATGGCAGCATTGTGTCCGATTTAAGATACCACCTAATCTTCCTTACATAAAGTTTGGCAAAAGGAATCATAATAGTGGATGTCATAAAACCAGGGCTCTCAAGATCTCTCTTGCTGAGGTCACATCTACAGGAAGAAGAGACTGGTAGTATTCCCTTTGAAACATCACTTTGTCCTTGAGAAAGAAAGTTAGTAAATGACAGAGTTTTGCCTCCAACCCAGAAACACCAGATTCTGTGAAGGAACCAGATTAGATTTTTTGTGGTTTAAGCTATTCACTACACAGTTTTTTTTTTATAAAGTTGAGGTCAAGAAGGAGCTTTTCACTCATAGGAGCCTGAATGAGTAAGTCATCTAAGTAACTCAAAATCTGAATTCCCTGGAGACTGCAGAAGGCAACAACTGGTGCTAGGCACTTTATGAAAACTCTTGGTGTTTTAGAAAGCCCAAATGTCAATTCACAAAATTGAAAATGATACTCCAAAACAGAAAACCCTAAAAACTTTCTGTAATCTGTATGGATTGGATGCATATTTATGCCCAAGGTTACAAAAAAAGCTTGAGGCAGAATCATGTGAAAAAGAGACTGCAGGGTAAGCAATTTGAACTTTGGATCTCTCAGAAACAAGTACAGAAGGGACAAATTCAGAATGGGTCTTCACTTTCCTCTTTCCTGGGGACCAGGAAAAGCCTTGAATAAAACCCTCCACCCTTCTAACAAGGAGGGTCTAATTCTGCTGTACTATGAAAAAATACCTCCTACAGAACTGGAAGGATTAAATGTGGAGGTGACTTGATGGAGCAGGAGGAATGCTTCACCAGTGAGGAAGTGAAAGCCATGATATCATGTATCCACTGGGAATTACTGAAAGAACCCAATCTTCTTCTTTCGGCTGCTCCCGTCAGGTGTCGCCACAGCAGATCAACTGTTTCCATTTCTTCCTGTCCTCTGCATCTTGCTCTGTCATACCAACCACCTGCATGTCCTCACTTACAACATCCATAAACCTTATCTTAGGCCTTCCTCTTTCCCTGTTACCTGGCAGCTTCATCCTTAGCATCTTTTCCATAATATACTCTGCATCCCTCCTCAGCACATGTCCAAACCAACGTAATCTTGCTTCTCTGGCTTTATCTCCAAACCTTCCAACCTGGGCTGACCCTCTAATATACTTATTCCTAATCCTGTCCACCCTCATCACACCCAGTGCAAATCTTAACATCTTCCACTCTACCACGTCAAGCTCTGACTCCTGCCTTTTTGTCAATGCCACTGTCTCCAACCCATATAACATAGGTGGTCTCACTACCCTCTTGTAGACCTTCCCTTTCACTCTTACTGGTACTCGTCTGTCACAAATCACTCCTGACACTCTTTTCTACCCACTCCATCCTGCCTGTACTCTCTTCTTCACCTCTCTTCCACACTCACCATTACTCTGAACTGTTGATCCCAAATATTTAAACTCATCCACCTTCACCACCTCTACTCCCTGCATCCTCACCATTCCTCTATCCTCCCTCTCATTCACACACATATATTCTGTCTTAGTCCTGCTGACCTTCATTCCTTTTCTCTCTAGAGCATATCCCCACCTCTCCAGGGTCTCCTCCACCTGTTCCCTACTCTCACTACAGATCACAATGTCATCTGCAAACATCATAGTCCACGGGGACTCCTGTCTGATCTCATCTGTCAACCTGTCCATCACCATTACAAATAAGAAAGGGCTCAGAGCTGAACCTTGATGTAATCCCACCTCCACCTTAAACGCATCTGTCACTCCCACTGCAGACCTCACCGCTGTCACACTATGCTCGTACATATCCTGTACCACTCTTGCATACTTTTCTGACACTCCTGACTTCCTCATACAATACCACAACTCCTCTCTAGGCATCCTGTCATATGCTTTCTCTAAATCCACAAAGACACAATGCAACTCTTTCTGACATTCTCTGTACTTCTCCATCAATACTCTCAAAGCAAACATCACATCTGTAGTGCTCTTTCCTGACATGAAACCATACTGCTGATCACTAATCATCACCTCCCTTCTTAACCTAGCTTCCACTACTCTTTCCCATAACATCATGCTGTGACTGATCAATTTAATCCCTCTGTAGTTACTACAGCTCTGCACTTCACCCTTATTCTTAAAAATCGGTACCAAAAAACTTTCTTCATTCCTCAGGCATCCTCTCACTTTCCAAGATTTCATTAAACAATCTAACTAAAAACTCCACTGCCATTTCACCTAAACACCTCCAAGCTTCCACAGGCCTAAACACCTCCAAGCTTCCACAGGTATGTCATCTGGACCAACAGCCTTTCCGTTCTTCATCCTCTTCATAGCTATCCTTACTTCCTCCTTGCTAATCCACTGCACTTCATGATTCACTATCCACACATCATCCAACCAACCTTCTCTCCCTCTCATTCTCTTCATTCATCAGCCCCTCAAAGTACTCTTTCCATCTGCTCAACACACTCTCCTTGCCTGTGAATACGTTTCCCTCATTATCCTTTATCACCCTTACCTGCTGCACATCTTTACTACCTTGGTTCCTCTGTCTAGCCAATCGGTACAGGTCCTTTTCTCCCTCCTTAGTGTCCAACCTTTTATACAACTCTTCATACGCCTTATCCTTAGCCTTCACCACCTCTCTGTTTGCCATGCACCTCATCTCCTTATACTCTTGTCTGCTTTCTTCATCTGATTGACAGTCCCACTTCTTCTCCAACCTCTTTCTCTGTACACTCTCCTGTACTTCTTCATTCCACCACCAATAACCTTCAGTAATATAATACAGAGGGTCAAGGGTGGATGGAAGCAGAGTGTTAGGCATAGGCAGATAGTCAAAAGGAGTTTAGACCCCTTAAATTCCTGATTTGGTTTGTCTTGAGATCTCTTTTTTTAAACATCATTTACCCATTTTGGGTGGCCTTTTGTTCTTTATAAAAACAGCAACCAGTTTTAGAAGTGCAGTTTCTTTGAAACTTGGGAAAGGGGAGAAAGACAAAGATCTGCTTAAAATCTTTCATAATCTTGCCTCTTTCCTGAAGAGTTCTGAAAATGTCAGCAGCAAATGGACCAAAGAGAGAGGGTCTATATGCAGCGAGGTATCCACGATTTTAGATTTAACATCTTCAGAAAGAGACTGTAGCCTAAGCCATGAAACTCTCCTTAAAACAGTACCAGTAGTTGCTGCTCTGGAGGAAGTATTAGCTGCATCATAACTACATTTAATAGAATCCCTAGCTACATGGGAAGCAGAAATCAGTAAAGAAATAGCAGGAGCCTTGATTTCAGAATCAGGCATATCAGATGAAAGTTTACCAAGGTTCTGAAACAAAGATAAAAGATACTTGGTTATTTATATCAGATAATTAAAGGCACATCAGTTATCAACTATAAAAGTTTTCTAAAATAATTGTAATTAATTTACATTAAAATAAGGGTACACAAAAAAAATGTATGAAAGGCCACAGTAGAGGAAGTGTAAAACTTTCTTCTATATCTATCAATAACTATACTTTTTTATCATAAGGGAGGACATTTGAAGAAAGCAGGAGTTTAATAAGCTCATCAGATTACAGTGAGATATCAGCAGGGTCAGACTAGGGATTCTTATACATAAAATATAGGAATTAGGAACTTTATAAAATCTGTCAGGCTTCTTGCAGGCCAGATGGTGGAATCCAGGGTTCATTGAAACTATGAAGGTATTGAGCACAGCCTGAAGGACCAGAGAAATGGCAGCTAGTTTGGGCACAACCATGGACATCCGGTCATAATATCTTTTTTGCATGTTTGCCACCTGTTTGCCTTCCCACTGAAAATGTTACATCACCTTTACTACCAAATCTCCAAAGGAAAGTTCCTCCAAAGGAGAATCTGAGAAACTGTATTATCTTCTTCAGACTCATACCCCACAGGGGAGTGAATCTAGGTTCATAGGTTGGTACTAGGCTATCAGCCCTAGGGCCTATACAAGCCTAGCCATAACAATTCCCTGAATATTTCTTCCCACAATATTTACTTCCCTGGACCCCTTTCTAGCAGGGCGACTGACATGATCCCCGGGGTTAATTTCCTATCTCCCATCCAATCATTAAGGTTCCTTTTGAAGAGGGCCAAGGAGGCACTCTGCTTGACATGTATGGGCAGTCTATTCCAGAGTATGGGGAGTCTCTGGGTCAGGAACCTATCCCTCCAGCATGTTTTGTTCATTGTGATGACAAGGTTTAGATCCCCGGAGCGTGTGGCTCTGAGGGATTGGGATTTCTTTAAGTGGAGCATGTCCAACAGTTCAGGGTTTGACATGGCCTTGTATGTTAAGCAGAGATCGCCTCTAAGTAGACAATATGCCACAGAGTATAGCTGGAGTTTTTTTAGATGGTCAGCATATGGTATCTGCTTTAGGCCTGTGATTCTTTTAGTGAGGTATTTTTGTGGCCTTTCCAGCTGTTGCAGATGTCTTGTGAGGTACATACCAAACAGGGTATTATACTCTATAATGGGTCTAATGAGGGATGAGTACAGTGGGACAATGACCTCCTTTTTTCTGGATGAAAAGCCCTTAGTGATGAGGTGTGCCACATAGAAGGATTTCCTGACTGTTGTGGTGATGTGGTTATCAAAGGTGAGACCACTGTCCACCTGTGTCTCTAAGTCTCTCATCACACATTCAATGTTTAGTGTACTGCCACCTAAGTGGTAATTCATGGGTACATGTTTTTTTTCCAAAGGGGATAACTATACATCTCTTGGCATTAAGCATGAGCCCATGACTCTGGCACCAGGCATCTGTTTCTGTAAGGCCCTTTTGTACAATATCCACATAATTTAGGGATTCAATAATTGCTCCCAGTTTGCAATCATCTGCGAACTTTGTTAGCCAGAGTCCCTTAGTGTTGGCCTGTACTTCAGAGAAGTAGATCCCAAACAAGGGTGGTCCCAGGACTGAACTCTGAGGTACTCCACTTGTCACTTGTCTGGAACTGGATTTGGAGTCAGATACTTTTACAGTCTGGGTTCTATCAGTAAGCCAGTTGGCAACTCATCGAGTGACGTAGGGATTTATGTCCAGCTTAGTAAGTTTATCTATGATTCCAGAATGGGGGATGGTGTCGAAGGCCTTGGCAAGGTCCAGATAGGCTGTGTGGACCGCCTTACCCTAATCCACAGTTCTGGAGACTGATTCGAAGAAGTCGATCAGGTTCAGGAGACAAGATTGGCCCTTCACAAACCCAAACTGGGTGGGGTCCAGTGTTTGAAGGTTGCCAATGTCTTTGTTTATAAGTTCCATGATAATGCGTTCCATGCCCTTGCAGATCAGGCTCGTCAGACTGATGGGACAGTAGTTCCCGGGATCCAAGGTGGATCCCCTTGTGGAGTGGGATAACTGTAGCTGTGCGCCACTTAGTGGGCACAACGCCTGAGGTGAGGCTATGATTAAACATGACACTTAAGTGAGGTGCCAGTTCATTTTGTAGTTCATGTAGTACACAGCCCGGGACGTCATCTGGTCCCATGGATGCTGTATCCTTAGCTTTGGAGAGTGCAGTTTCTACCTGTGTGGCTGTGATTACTGGAATTTGGCAACCTTTTGGGATTAAGAAGGGCCCTTTAAGGGGTGAGAGGGGGGTGAAGTTGGCACTAAATCGATCTGCCAGGATATTGGCAATATCCTTGGGATCATTATATTTAATGCCATTCTGTTGTAGCTCAGAGCAGATCTGAGCATTGCCATTTAGATTCTTGACATAACTATAGAATGCCTTATGGTTGTCTTTGGAATCTTTGGCAATTTTATTTTTGTAACTAGCTTTTGAGGATTTTATGAGTGATCTCAGCTTCTTACTGAGGCTGGTAAGGGAGTACTTTGCATCCTGGGATTTTCCTCTTTTCTGCAACAGTTTCTTCCTTCTGTTGTATAGTTTGTTTATAGCAGGGGAGCAACAGATTGGTTTCCTTTTTTTGGAGGAGAGCATCTTGGTTCTATTTGGGATGGCACGATTCATGCACGAGTGGATGTGCTCATACAATGCCTTAGTGTGGGATTCTGCAGTCAAACTTTCAGATCCTGTCTGCATGAGTGGAAGAATAAGCCAAGGAATCCCACTCAGAATCCAAATCCTCTGCCTCTGAAGAAGTATCTCTATCTTTCTTCACAAGTGGAGGATGGAGAGGGCATAAACAAAGAACTGGGATAGACACTTAAAAGCGACTAAAGCTTTAAACAGTCCTTCTGAGGACCCCTAACAGCAGCTGGGAGAAGAACAAGTATGCTCACTGTTCTACTTTTTCTTAGAGGTAGGGGAGCTTGCACAAGGCAAGGAGGTTCCGACACCTGACATACCTCGCTGAGGGAACCCAGTATTTCCTCTCTAATGAAAATCTGAGGAATGCCATTAGGTCTCTGAAATAATTGGCATTGTCTCCCCCTTTGAGTCACCGGAAGCCATCTGATAGGTCAGGGTGGACATGCTAAAGGCACCTTGTTGTCCACTGATGAAGGTCATGACAGACAAAGCCACCAATACATACAAATGGCCTAGGTGACACAGCACAGCACAGACACCCATGTCTGAATCAACAGCTGATGCATCAGATTTGTTCTTCTTAAACTTCTTTTTGGGCTGATGTAGGATGCCTGGGCAATGTAATACATTTTAAGATGTTTGAGCTCTTTTGACTTTCAAGATAAATATTAAGGAAAGACAAATGTCTTCTAAGGGTCATAGGGAAAAAGTACTGGGAAACAGAGATGGAAGTTTCACCTACTGGGATATTTATCTGCTCTAGGCAAATGAAACTGATCATTCATCTGAAAAACAGAAAAATTAAAGTTTAGTGTTCAATCTGCCAGCGAGAAAGTTATGACCTATGCCATACCAATTGCCCCTTATGTACTTCAGAGACTTGGTGCACTTTGGTCATACTTCAGAAGGGGTCTATATTATAAGAATAAAAGTTGAAAACTGCAAACGCTCTAAATGTCGAAAATACCGGATCTCGAACTTGCTATTGTGAGGGCCTGCACCTCTCCCACCCCCGCTAAATATATATACCAACTCCACGATCATTCTACAGTGAGGAATGGACAAATATTCCAATATTCACTGTACTACAATCTCAAAAAAGCAGTTCGAGGTCCGGTACTTTCGACAGTTACAGCGTTCGTGATTTTCAACTTTCGTTCATATAATATAGACCCCTTCAGAAATATGGTGTGAGAAGATGCTTAGACTTTGGTATCCTGGACAGACATACAGATATCCCTGTCAGGATATCCCACGTGTCAGTAATACTGCAACAGTGATGCTAGGAGGGCATATTGCTATTATTAAGTAAGTAAATCCATATATCAAAATCAACTATTCTATTTGGCCTTCACCTCCGGTTTGATTTAACATTGCCTAAACACATAAAATTAACTATTTACAATATAATTTCAGAGAAAGAATTAAAAACAGACCATATTGTTCTACTTTCGCTAACATATAAATGTTAATAATTGCAGAGGAAGTAGCCAACTATCCTTGCATCCAGTGCTATCCCCAGTATGGAGCCACCACTAACTCTAAATGAAAAAAAAAAAAACTTCTCTACTTTTAAACAAGTAAGAACTGCTTGCAACATTTGTAGCAAGCAACTACTACAGTCCACACATGGAGCTCTAAAGTACTTAAATTCTGAAGTCATGGGACTGGACTTTCTGAAGGAAGAAAACACTTTTTCATTTTAAACTGTTGCACACTGCTTGCTACCTTTGTAGCAAGCTGCTGCTACAATGTATGCCCAACACAGAGTGAAAAGCACTTATATTCAGAATGCAAATTCAATACCTGCATTAAAGTGCTGGTAATGTACAGACGATAATTTGGACTTTGCAAAAAGTGGCCCATAAAACTTTGTATCTGGGGTGGCTGCCCCCTTTTCTCTACTCTAGCTACACTACTGAACAACTGAACCACTGATTTCATATCTTGTATTGCATTCCACTTTATTAAATGGATATGGTTTGTTACATGGCACTGGCGTCTTCAAGCTAAATTACCATTACAGAATCCCACACAGCTCTTTTTTTTTTTTTTTACCAGAGAGTTTTATTTCTGAGTTTTTAGTACCATATTTTTAAACACTGTAATCATCTTGTTACCTCTTTTACAGATGGTGTGTCTTTGATTTACCATTTCCTGGTTTTGGCTCATTTAGCCATAGCCACTATCGACACTAAAGACAGCAATGGTTTCAGCTCTTCAGTACATGTTATTTTGCACCAGTTCAACCAAATCATTTCTATATTGAGATTAAATTATCTTAAAAGTATATGAATTAGCATTTTTTCAGTTCATGTTTGTGCTGATGCAACTCTGTTCATTCCCAAAACATCTGCTCCTAAAAACCTCTTTCTAAACCATCATATCTCCAATATATGTCTCTTGTTGTGGGAACATTTTTTTTTCATATTTTGTAGTGGTATAGAAATATTTGTGTAAATGTTTCCATGACAAATTCAGAATTTTCTTGATTTAGTTGCATATCTAGGGATAAGACATACTTTGCTCTATTAATCATCTTTAATATCGTTATTTAACCATTTAGTCCACATTGTTTCTAATTTATACTGCATTGTCTTCTCAAGACAAGGCTGTTTGCATAAGATGAGCTTTTCCATCATTGGACCCCATTGGCATTGCAATAATTCTGGCCTGTACAGTTACTGCTTCTTGGCTGGTGTTTGACATTCCTGACTATGATGAGTTAATTACTACTAGCTCCAGTCTGGGCTTAACAATCTGCTGACTGCATCCTTGTCCATTTAGACTTGGTTTGACCAGTCTTGATGATCTGTGATCAATAAATTTCCAGAAATTGGTTATATCCCTGAGGTCTGTTTTTTTTTTTATCTGCTATGAAAGAGGTTATAGTCATCCATACACTCATATAAAACCCACAACTCTAGATCCCTGTGTATGGCCCAATCTCTAACCTTCTTTTTCAGGAAAGGTTATTGAAAAAGTTGCAACTTTAAACTCATTTTGTAGTAAATTAACTCATGCACCTTTTTTCAGCCTAAGTTTTGCACTCACTAAAGTGCATAAACCACTCTTACTAGGACTGTTAATGATCTACGTATGGCCAGAGATCAGTTGCTCTACTCAGTATTAGTCCTTCTGGATCTCTTGGCTGCATTTGATACCGTCAATCATGGCCTTCTGACTGAGTGATTAAATCCTACTGTGGAATGTTTGGTACATTTCTGGAGTGGTGTTTCTACTTATCCCCCTGGCCACTCCCAAAAGGACTGTGCTGGACTAAATGTATCTTTGCTCTATCCCTTAGAATTTGGAGTAGCACAGAGCTCTAACTTGACCCAATTGGTGTTCACAGTATACATGCTTCCATTAGGCAATCTTATTCAGGAAAGTGGAATAACATACCACAGTTATGCAGATGACACCAATGTTTATGTTTCTTTTCCTCAGGATGAAATGGCAACTGTATATTCCTTAGCTGATGATTTGAGGCCACCCGTTCTTGACTTTTGCATAATTGCTTGAAGCTGATCACCTCCAAAACTGAGGCAGTGGCAGTTCATGCTACATTTGAAAACTACTGTGCTCCACAACCCCCATTTTTAATTTTATCTGGAAGTTACAAGCTTGAATTTGTTTTTTGGATCATAGTTTGATACTTCAAGATCAAGTGTCAGCAGTTGTTAAATAATACTGTTCGCAATTACAATGCACTTTCTAACTCAAGCTGACCTGTCAGTAGTTGTTCAAGTCTTAGTCCTTTTTAGGCTGGGTTACTGCAACGCGTTGAGACTCCAAGACTCATATGGACCATTTCCTGGTGGTGCAGAACTCTGCAGATAGAATACCCTGTGATGTTAGCTGTTGCCAGTATGTTACC
>NC_056735.1:1238705463-1238728863 GCF_019279795.1 Protopterus annectens | reverse complement strand
ATATTAATATTATTGTCTTTTAAATTTTTTCAAAAAAAAAAGTATTTTAATATTTAATATTTGATATTTAATTAATTATTAATGCTAAGAGTTTGAGAGGTTGTGATTTCATTATTCTTATAAAAAGAAAGATTTAATTATTAGTTTCAAAATTTTATATACTATAATGTAATATTATTGTCTTTAGCTAGTATTTAATTATTGTGTTTACGCATTCCTTGAATTTAGTATTTAGAAATTCTATTTCCCATTTTTCAGTTATTGAGCATGCTCCAATTTGAATTTTGTTTTTGGCACAATTTTCTGTGAAGGTTATAAAAGGAAGTGAAGTAATAGATCTCTTTTGTCTGAGGAAGTTTAAAATATTTAAATGAAAGTGCTCACATCATTTATTTGCTCTTAAGTGTTGTTGTCTGGTTAAATATGCTTACAGACAGCCTGAAAAGTGCTTAATCTGTGCAGGCATTGCTTAGCACCGCTCAAGCAGGCTTAATCCAGCTTACTACTGCTTAAAAGTGCTTACTCCCCCGCACTAATTTCTTTAAAAGAAAAAAAAAAGGACTGATAGGAAAGTGGTGAAAAATGGAACACAAAGAGGGAAAGACAATAGGGAAAGTAGCTAGAGGTGTGCAGGATGGGTATAGGGAAGGTCCATAGCTCTCCATTTCTTCTACAGCAACAGCTGTGCATATATAATGAATTTGGAAGTATATTTGGACACTCAATCCCCTGAGAGAGGTGTGAGGACAACAATAATGTGTTGTGAAGCCAATTAGACCAAATTACATGTGTCCAGTGGACACATGTGCGAAATGGACAGCTATGTATGGGGTGAAATTTTTTTTTTTTTTTTTGGGAACAGATTGCCATTTATGTTTTTTTAAAGTGAAAGTGAGATTTTGGGGAAAGATAGTAGGTATTTTTGGGGAGGTAGGTTGGATAGGAAGATAGACAAGACAGCATACAGGGGCAGTATATGACACATGTGGGGGGTAAACACCTTGGATGGGGAGGGGTGTTTGGAAATTGTAAGCCCATGAGCCCCCAAATGGAAACAGTGGGACTGAGGTCCCCACCCATAGGCAGTCACCACTGCACCTTCATGGCTCCAAAGGTGGCTGTGCTGGAAGCTGAGCAGGAGGGGCAGGCTGACCCTCTAATTGTGCCACACAGCCCTCAAGCTAGTGTAGCAGATCTCCAAACTCCCTTCAGAGCTCGCTATGCACCAATCCCCGGACCTGACTTTGGGTGATAGTAGCATGTCCGCGCTCGCTCCTGGGGGGGCCCCATCTCCTGAGACAGTTCCACCTGAAGGTGGTGCAGGACCAGTAGATGAGGAGGTCCTGGGGTTGTTCCCACATGTGCTGGGGCCCAGTGCCATGGCCAGATGAGGTGGAAGAGGTAGGTCCACTGGGGCCAGCCTTCCTAAACATGCTATGGTGTTGCAGTTTTAGAACATATGTGGGTTAGTAATAGTCAACACAATCCAGGATTAGTTATAACAGCATGCATAGATATTCCCATTAACACAAAACACCAGATTTGGAACAGTTGGATAGCAAAGAGAACACATGCATATATGGATGCACAGTGGCCATTACAACAGCATGCAGGTTACATTGATAGCAACGGGCCACCAATTATAGTATTTCAACATGGAACATTACTAGAAACACATTTTAATATTTGTTGAACAATAGGACATATGTCCCAACAGTAGGTTTGGTGTAAATATACCCATTGATTTGTGTGTTTAGATTATTGTTGGATAGATGGTGGTGGGGGGAGAGAGATGTCAATTAACAACTTATATATCCTTGCAGTACTCACAACTTTAATGATCATTGCTCTAATCATTATTCTACAGGAATTATTACAGTACCCTATGGCCTTGGTTTGGGCAGTGGTATGTTTGTACACAGTGTATACTTCAGCTGTCATATAGCTATATTCTACTTCTCTTACCTGGTAGATCTGTGGAGGGAATGTTTGTTAATACCTGACTGTTTCTACACATATTTCCAGATTCCTAGTTGTAATTATGCACATACCTCTCAATCTCTTAATGCACAACATCTGGACAATGCTTGACAACATGGGGGTACAAATGGGGACATATTTTGAATATTTCTCTATTTATAAACTTTTAGATAGTTGCTAGAGTAACATGATTTGTTTTAATATACATTTTTCAGAAGGATTTGAAGTCTGACACTCAAATGTATGTCATTTGGTTGCTACAATCCTGAGATCATCCTACTGATTTATAGGTTCATAGGTAGGTACTAGGCTATTGGCCCTATGGCCTATATAAGCCTAGGCAAAAAGGTACCATGGCTTTTGCCAACCAAGAAAATAATTTCCCTGTGCCCCTGTCGAGCAGAGCCTTCTGTCTTAGCCTGTACTTCAGAGAAGTAGATACCAAACGGGAGAGGACCCAGGACTGAACCCTGTGGTACTTCACTTGTCAATGGTCTGAAGTCGGATTTGGAGACTGCTACTTTCACAGTGTGGGTTCTGTCAGTGAACCAGTTGGCAACCCATCTTGTGACATAGGGATTTATACCTAGTTTAGTGAGTTTATCTGTAATTCTAGAGTGGGGGATGGTGTCAAAAGCCTTGGCATGATCTAGATAGGCTGTGTGAACCACCTTACCGCCATCTACGGCTTTGGTGACCGCTTCAAAGAAGTCTATCAGGTTTAATAGACATGATCTGCCTTTTACAAACCCGAACTGGGTGGAGTCCAGAGCTTGGAGATTACCAATGTCATTGTTTATAAGTTCCATGATGGTATTTTCCATAGCCTTGCAGACCAAGCTCATCAGTCTAATGGGGCGGTAGTTCCTGGGGTCTATGGTGGCTCCCCCTTTGTGGAGTGGGATGACCATCGGTGTGTGCCATTCAATGGGCACAAAGCCTGAGGTAAGGGTATGACTGAACGTGGTACTTAGGTGGGGTGCCAGTTCATTCTGTAGTTCATGTAGAATGCAGCCTGGGATGTTGTCAGGTCCCATGGATGCTGTGTTCTTGGCTTTGGAGAGTGTGGTTTTTACCTGTGCAGCCATGATTACAGGAACTTTGCATTCTTCCAATATAGAGATGGGCCCTTTAGGGAGTGAGAGGGGGTAAAGTTAGCACTGAACCTGTTTGCCAGGATGTTGGCAATATCAGTTGGTTCTGTATATTTAGTGCCATTGTGCTGTAACTCAGAGCAGATCTGAGTGTTGCCATTGAGATTTTTGACATAGCTATAGAATGCTTTGTGGTTGTCTTTAGAATCAGTGGCAGTTTTGTTTTCATAACTAGCTTTGGAGTTGCCAGGAAAAAAGAGGTACAGGCCAAAAATATGATCCAAATATCTAGACATTCTGGGAAAATCTGTACAGTTGAGAGGTATGATTATGCATGCAGCTTACTACCACTCCCAGGATTCGAACCATGGCTGTGTCTGCTAAAAACACAACAATTTCCTTTTTATTAAACTGAGCTATTTAGATATTGCTGCTTGCTTTTTCATTGTTTTCTTTGTAAGTCTCTCTTGGTTGTACAATCTGACCTTGTAATTACAGCAGCCTTATACAGACATTCCTAGACATATTTTTTATGTAGCACAGTGTAAGAAACAGTGGTTGAGACAACATTACTATTCTAATATCAGATGTTGGTGAATGCTACATATCAGGCAATACAATACCAGAGTAAACACTACCAGTCCAGGATTTAAAACTTTATTGCCAGGCAGTTACAGTTTTCTTATCTGAAAGACCTGTGGGTGAATGTTTGTTAACACTACCTGACTGTTTCTACACATATTCCCAGATTCCTAGTTAATATTATGCACATACTACTCAATCTCTTAATGCACACACTCTGGACAAAGCTTGACAACATGATGGTACAAATAGGGACATATTTTGAATATTGCTCTTATAAACTTGGAGAGTTGCTAGAGTAACAGGATTTGTTTTAATATACATTTTCTGAATGAGTTGAGGTCTGAAAATCAAATGTATGTCATTATTTAGTGACTACAATTCTGGGATAATCCCAGTGATTTGCCAGGGAGACAGATGAACAGGCAAAAAATATAAGCCAATTATCTGGACATTCTGCAAAAATCTGTATAGTTGAGAGGTATAATTATGCATATAGCTTACTACCACTCCCAGAATTTGAACCAATTATATGGACATTCTGCAAAAATCTGTACATTTGAGAGGTATGATTATGCATACAACTTCCTACCACTCCCAGGATTCAAACCATGGCTGTGTGAGCTAAAAATGCACCAGTCTGAGTTTCATCTGAGTGAGCTATTTAGAAACTGCTGTCTGTTTCTTCTGTGTTTTATGTCTAAGTCTCTTTTGGTTGTACACTCATACCCTGCTGCTGTCTGTTTCTTCTGTGTTTTATGTCTAAGTCTCTTTTGGTTGTACACTCATACCCTGTACTCACAACAGTCTTATACAGACATTCCTAGATATATATTTTATGTAGCACAGTGTGGGCAACAGTCATTAACACAACATTACCATTCAGAGACTGCAACACTAAGTGCCATACAATGCCAGAGTAAACACAACCAGTCCAGGATGTAGAACTTTATTGCCAGGCAGTTACGGTTTTATTGAAATATCACCTATATGGGACTATTGCTGTCATATTGTCTGGTTTATTCAGTACAACCCCTGCACAGTTATACTGCCAGGTGCCTTTCTACTACTTTATATTTATTTGGTATGACTACTACAAGCATAATTGTTACTCACCAGCCTCGCGACACAGCCTTTGCAACCTACTAGCATGGGCTTCCTGATTCCCAGCTGCAGCTGTAAAGGGAACAGAGAAATATTTAGGCATACCTATCCATCACATACTTAGGCTAGACTTTGGTAAACAGTTATTGATATGAATACTTACACACTTCTGGGACATCACCCCTCTCCCTTGCTTCTTGGACCCACACATCGAAGAGCTCCCTCATCCTCCACTTCAAGTCAGCATATTGATACCAGACCTGCTCACCAGTCTGAGGGATACAAGTGACACTGGTGAGATCATGGGCAAGATGGTCCCAGGCTTTTGCTTTATATTGGAAGCCTTGGTACTGGCCCTGCAGCAGTCTCTCATCATGGTTATTTACCAGTAGGCCTACCATGACCTTGGACTCCTGTATGCCCCACTGCTGTGCCCGGAAGTGAATACTCCTGTATGCCCCAGTGCTGCACCTGGAAGTGCATGCCCTCACCAGCACATGTCATACTGCCTACAGTGGAAAGCTGCAACCAGCTATGAGCTGTATTCCTACATGTGGGGTTTAAATACGGCTGATTTCCTGCCCTTTGCCGTGATTGGAAGGTTTTGAATATGCTGAGCTAAGCTAAGCTACAGTCACACCTGCTTAGCTAAGGTTGGCAGTGCTTAAAGGAGCAGGTTCAGCACTGCTTACCAGTGGGCAAATCCTCTTAGCTGGGCTACTCATTGCTTAGCAGTCATATTCACACAGTGCTTACACCTGGTAAGCAGAGCTGTGCAATGCTTAGCATTGCTTATTTTTTTATTTTATAGACTATCTGCTGTATGGGATTGATTCACCATTCATTACGTATTATACATTTGTTTACTGTCCCTGACATCCCTCAATGTGTTGTCATTACATTTATTCATGTGTGACTATACTGTATGGGGCACTTGTGTTTATATGGGGGTTTCACATCTTTATTACACTGACACCTCACATCGGGACCTACTACAGTACTTTGGTTAACAAATATATGTTATTTAGTAGCTAACTATAAAAAAATGTTTATGTACTGCTTTCACATGTAAAATGCAAAGGGGTTATAGTGGGGATCAAACCAGGAATGGCTGTTTGCAAAGTGTACGCTCTAACCACTACACTATTAAAGAGCTGCTTATAGTGGATGTCTCTTGGTATTTAACTTCTTGTGCTATTTAAGCTGGATTAAGCATAGCTAAGCCACGGGCATGCCCGTGCAGCTACGCTTAAACTTTATTGCATGTTTAAAAAAAAATATTTGTTGTGTTTTTTTATTTGTACCCTTCAGAATGTCCCTCCTAATGTTGAACCTGTTATTCTATCAACTTTCTGCTTTGTGGGATGATTGTCTCATTTGGCTTTGTCCACATTCCCTACTCTGATGAGTTGGGACGTGTGTGCTACGTGCTTATGCTAAATATGTTATTCTGTCAACTTTTGCCTTGGTAGGGATGATCGTCCTTTATGGCTTTGACTAGATTTACGAGTGTTCTTGCTCATTTTAAATTGCCGAAAGGCAATTCTGGAAAGCAGGGGGGTGTGTGTATTGTAAGAGCTCTGCTCTCAGACATACCCCCTGTGCTCATACACAGACCCATCTCCATTTTAAAACATGGCAGCATGCCTTTCGACATATGCATGGCTTGCTGCCATGCTGAATTTATTCCTGCATGGCTGCTTGCTGAATCCGGGGGAATACTTCTTTCAGCAGCATATTATCGGCAATGTTTCTCTTAATGTATTTTATTGAGGTTTATAATTTAAAGATTGTGTATGTATAGATTTCTAACTCAGTCCAGACTAATTCCCTGTGATTCGTTAATGCCTACAGTATGTGTAGACTAACTGTACACCATTCTGAGTGAACAGACAACACAAGCATACCTCACAACTTCTTCCTAGCAATTTTAGTTTTCCTGCTGATTTTCTTGCAGCCTAAAATATCAAGGGGGATTCATAAAGGTTGCCACAAAGTTTAGACTACATGTAT
Organism: Protopterus annectens; assembly: GCF_019279795.1. Classification (NCBI taxonomy): domain Eukaryota; kingdom Metazoa; phylum Chordata; order Ceratodontiformes; family Protopteridae; genus Protopterus; species Protopterus annectens. The sequence goes on along the minus strand of NC_056735.1, from coordinate 1,238,722,090 downwards.
ACTTAGTGTAATCTTTCTGAGTGACTAGAAAGCACAAAACAATTTGTAGGGATGTTCTTGAATACAGATCATGTACACTTAGTGTGGCTTTAATGACTCACGTAAATAATTCCTTCATATTAGTATGCTATTTTATTGCTTTCTTTGCAGGCTACCTTATCTCTTTCTTTACTTTGGTTCTCTTCTTAGGTATAATGTATGCATTGCAGTGAAGCTGATGCAAGTACGCATGCAATGTATTAATGTGCTTTTGCCACATTGCTCCTGATTAGAACTAGCATTAACATTTTTAAAGTCTTAAACTGGTCATGTTATTCTGTGATATTTATTATTTATTTTTTATTTGTATTGGTGTTGCGGTAGTGTTGTCACCTCACACTAAGACGTTGTCCTGTTCGATTCTCAGCTAGAGCGTCTTTTGTGTGGAGACATGCATGAATGGGCGTACCTTCGTTGAAGGTTGTGCATCAGGGCCGGCAACTCGACATGTAAAAATCTACTGCCAATCATTAGCAGACCAGAGTTCCACTGTGGCAACCCCTAACCAAGAAAAGCCAAAAGACTCAACAACATTGAATTACCAGGGTAGTGCACTGATCAATACTGACCATTTTCAAGTGAATTCACGTATTATTCCCCAAGATATAAAAATATATAAAAAATGGGCTAGGTTAGACAGAAGTTACATTTCACAGTAACATGTGCATTTAATTGAAGGTTTTGATATGCACCCAATAACTATTTCAGATCATGCACCAATAATACGGAAGTAAATATTGTGGGAAGAAATATCCAGGGAATTGTTATGGCTAGGCTTGTATAGCTTAGTGCCAACCTATGAACCTATAAAAACACAGGATAATGAAATAAAAAAGACACTGGTGCTTTCCCAGCTATCTGCTGAAAAGAGAGGAATTTAAGGAACAGGTAGTGGCGATTATTCAGGAACTGTTCGAGAGGATAGAAATTTCTTTTGAAAATATAGCTAGAGAGTGAGATAAAATGAAGGTGGAGTTTGAAAATATGGTGGAAATGAAAGGGAGCTATGGTTAAGAAGTAACAAGATTTATTTAGAGGGACTGACAAATGTTAACGTATTGCAGAATAGCGGGATTCTCACAAAACAAGAAGAGGATTTCCTGAAAAAAATTATAAGGTTGATTAGGAGGATATAAGAGGGATTGGGAGCAAAAATTAAAGTGGGTGGGATCTTCTTTGATAATTTCTGCTTGAACAGAGGAACCATGCAGGAGTGTCCTCTTTCCCCTTTGTTGTTTGCATCATATAGAACCATTGGAAAAGAAAATAAGGTACTCAGAAATTCAAGGATATAATTGACATGGTAGTCAAGAGAAGCAGGATCTGTTTGCAGATGATATTATTTTATACCTGATAAAACCAGAAAGAGACACTACAGTGTTATGCAACATTTTGAAACAGTTTCAGATTTTTTTGGGATGCAAAATTAATAAAGCTAAAACAAAGGCAATAATGGTAAATTATGCAGCAAGCATGAATTGGCTCAGCATTATCCGTATTTATGAGGACACGTCCTCCCCGCGGTTGAGTGGCATTCGAAAGACATGCGTGAATGAATGTGCTTTCGTTGAAGGTTGGGTGTCAGGCTGGCACCTCGGCACCATAAAAATCGACTGCCAATCATTAGCAGACCGGAGTTCTGCTGTGGCCGAACAAAAACCATCAACAACAAAATGAGGACATGACAAAATGAAATATTTAGGAGTATGGATTAAAAAGGATTCTGGTGTAGCAGCTAAGGATATGTGTGAAGAGACTAAAGAAAAGATAATACAAAAACTGAGAAAATGGAAGCTTTGTTATATGCATAGTAAGATACAAGCAGTTACAATGTTTTTATTCCCTTTAGTCTTATACACAGGTCAGACATATATTTATCAACCAGAGAAGAGTTTGTGGATAGCAATTAATAAAGAGCTGAAGAATTTTATCTGGAAGGGGAAGATGGCAAGAGTCAAGTGGGTAAAGTGATTTTTCCAGTAAAAAAGGGCAGAGTGGGATTATCTGATTTGAAGGGGTATTTCAGAATTGCACAGTTAAGGCTCATATACATAGCACAAGTAGAAACCTAAATTCAAAGTGGAAAGGGATGATGATTTAACAGGGGGAAGTTCAAGAAGCAAGGAGAGACTGGAATTTTGGATGCAGGCTTTTAAGGAGAATAACAATAGTCATACAGAATATTATATCCATAAAGTAGCAGAGAGTATCCTAAGAATAAATCCAACACAGGAATGGAGAAAGGAGATTCTGCCAATAGGGATGACTGCAATTAGAGATACAGAGAATAGGCAAGGTGGGGCTGGAATTTATTGGAGAACACTGACAAAAAAACCAAGGTATTGGGAGCAAATAACTAGGGTGGGAAAGATGACAGAATGGGAAGACGCCATGAATTTATTTGGACTGCAAGTTAGAGATTGCCTTCCCCTATCAACAATTGATATCAGAGTATAGGCAAAGAAAAAGAAATAGAGAGGTCCTAAATGAAAGACCAGCACTGGTAGAGTTTTTAATAGAATCTAGAACAGGAGCTGCCATTAAAAAAGGAATAAGTAGAGCATATAAATGCTGCATGATAACTACAAAAATCAATCAGAGGAGGTTAGAAAGGATTGGGGAGAGAGACTGGGTAAGCAATTCACAAAAAAACAATGGGAGGGTACATGTATGTTTCCCAAACATGCATAAAATATAGAAGATTTAGGATTTTTACTTGGAAATGTTTATGTAGATATTTTTATACCCCAAGTAGATTCTAGAGAATTGTTTCTCAAGTAGACAGCAAATGTTGGAGGCATGATGGGGAAGGAAGAGGTAATTGGGAACATATTTTCTGGGAGTGTGGCGAGTTGGCAGACTTTAAGGATTCCCTGCGGGATGCACTGTCGGAGTTGCTGGGTGGGCAGATTGGTGTGATGAAGGGGATGATTTTTCTGAGCTATGATACAAAATTGAAATTGTCTAGACATGGTAAGGCCTTGCTGTGCTGCCAAAAAAGCAATTACTAGAAAATGGAAATCAAAATCTAAACCCAAGTATACTAGAAGTAGTGAATATAGTAACAAAGATAAAGCAACTGGAACTGAAATCTTTAGAAAAGTGTAGTAGCAAACTACATAGGAAAAGACATGGGAATTGTGGGAGCAATACATACAGGAGAGGAATAAGGTTTAAAAGAATGCAGGACTGAAAATGATTGGGTAGATTATAAGTGATGTATAATGTTTGCAACCGGGAGTGTGACAGTATGATTTTGATGTAAAATGCTTACAATTAGGATTGTGTAGATGTTTGTTTTCATTTATATGAATGTATGATTGCCTGTATTCTAAGTGATGGTTTAATAAAGATGTTTCTTGTTAAAAAAGTAATGACCATTTGCAGGTACAGCTGGGGTGAATTAGCATTCACATACAGTAACATAATAGTCACGGAGAAACAAATTAACAAGTTAATATATTACATATTAAATCAAAATAAGAATATACAACATATTTACAGTCACAATGTAGTAAGAGTAGAGATGAGAATGGATGTTGACCTGGGAATACAACGCCCCATTTGGTGTGTACCACTCAAGACATCTGCAACAACTGGAAAGGCCACAGAAATACCTCACTAAAAGAATCCCAGGCCTACAGCAGATGCTGTACGCTGACAGCCTTAAAAAACTCCAGCTATACTCTGTCACATATTGTCTACTCAGAGGCGATCTCTGCTTAACATACAAGGCCATGTCAAACCCAGAGCTGTTGGACATGCTACACTTAAAGAACTCCCTCAGAGCCACACACTCCAGGGATCTAAACCTTGTCATCAAAATAAACAAAACATGCTGGAGGGATAGGTTCGTGACCCAGAGATTCCCCAGACTCTGGAATAGATTGCCTATACATGTCAAGAAGAGTGCCTCTTTGGCTCTCTTCAAAAGGAACCTTGACGATTGGATGGGAGAAAGGAAATTCACCCTGGGGATCACATCAGTCGCCCGGCTAGACAGGGGTCCAGGGAAGTAAATAGTGTGGGAATAAATAGCCAGGGAATTGTTATGGCTAGGCTTGTACAGGCCCTAGGGCTGATAGCCTAGTACCAACATATGAACCTATGAACCTAATTGATGAGAATGGATGTTGTCATGGGAATTGAAGGAAGTAAAAAGTCAGAGTTTATATAGATTTCTGGTGGAACCTAACTTTGAATTAAATAATTAAAAAAACTTAATTTTATACTCCACCTTAAACATAATATCACCATTTAATTTTGCAGTGAAATATGGAGAAAGATACAACGACTTGGAAAAGTATGTTTGTATTCCAAAAGATGGCAGCTTTGAATTTTTTCATTACCATCCATGTGCAGCACTTACTGTAAACCATGTAAGTTTATGAGCGCACAGCTTTATGTTCAGATTTGTGAATCCATCTGTTCAGAATCATTATATGTTACTTATTTTTATTTTTTGTACAGATAGAGAAGTATGGTTTTCCTTCAGATTTGTCATTTTCACCACAAGAGAGCATCAAACTCTATGACACCATGATCAGTACTTGTAGAAACTGGCCTCAAGCAAAGGTATTTCAAGTATTTTCTTATTTTTACAGGATATGTAAAATGCACAATGTCATCAAGAACTGAAATACATTTTCTAATTCCTGTTACAAGATACCTTTTTAGATAATCATGTTTTATTTGTATAGAAATATATCTTATGAATTAGACATTACAGGAAATGTTGTAATTGACAGGAGTTATACAGCCTTCTCTTATTCATGTTGTCTCTCTCTAGACTCATACAACTTGGATGTAAAAGTCCATCTACCATATGAAAGTGATGATCCCTGTTTTTGTTAAGTATATTAATCTTCTTAGATAACAACTCCTGCTTGTAGTCAGTCCCTTACAGGTAACCTCAGATCTGTTTCTTCACCTAGATATTTGGACTTAATTTAGTGCTTTTCTGACCTCCAGTCATTGCCTTTAAGCAGTGAGGATATTTTGGTGCCAAAGAGATACTTCATATATTGATAAACAGAGAGAACAGTAAAAGTTTACAGTTTTGTCAAAGACAGCCCTAGCAGTTGTACTGGCAGCCACTGATGCTCTTTTAGTCTTACAAGCTGCAGTAGAGACAGCTATTTATAGTATCTTTCATTATATGTAAAGAAAATATACAACCTAGTGGGTGGCAGTGGCAAATCTCCATAGCACATGGATCATGTGACTAGGGCAGATGAATGGAAAAATCAAAATACTATTATCTGACCATTTTGCAGGAATGTCACACATTATTTGATGCCTTAACAAACTGTAAAGTGAAAGGAAAATGGAATGGGTATCCACAACATTTAGTTACTTTTTTCTGTATTCTGCATACTGTTTAACATATCTACCATTTCCTTAATTTCGTACATACCATTCTATGTTGAACAAAGCAGTGCAGGATGTGTTATAAGCCATCTAAGGCAATGAGAGGCAGAACTATCAATAATCTCCTAAAATCCTGAATAGTATTTTGTCTAAACTTGTTACGCAATGTTATGGAAGTTGGTAAACAACAGAGCCCATGCTAATGACATCAGTGTAAAAGCTCTGGGTTTTCTGGTTCTAAAATGTTGCTAAAATGTAGCATATACACAAAATGTATCTCTTCTCCACAGTGGCACAGCTTCAGCGTTTGAGGTTCAAAGTCACTCTTTGTTTATTGTCTGTATGGTATGTGTCTGAGTGTTGGCAGTTTGTTTTTTTATGTGTCTGTTTTCCCCATACTTGTAGGGTTTCTCTGGGCATTGCAGTTTCATCCTAGCTCCCCAAACCATGCTAGCTTATTGATATGTCTGTGTATATTGCATTCACCCTTGCTTAATTTCTCCAAGTCTTTTGGGTTTCTAATACCTTGATGGGAATGGACCCCATTCCTTAGTCAAAGTACGATTAAAGTTCATGAAATTAGTATTGTTTCACTCTTTGATGTCAGCCAGCACCTGCAGTGTTCCAAGTAATGACTCCTTCTTCAATTCGTATGGAGTTACATGGATTGGTAACATATCTAAATGTTGTTGTTGTTTTCCGATCCGCTAATGATTGGCAGTAGATTTTGACGAACACCGAGGTACCAGTTCGACATTCAACCTTCAACAAAGACACACCCATTTATGTATGTCTTTTGAATGCCCACCCAACGACGGGGAGGACATGCAGACTCCACACAGAAGGCACTCCCTGCACTCAAGCCAAGAATTGAACGGGAGAACCTCTTGCTGTGAGGCAACAACGCAACCGCTGCACCACCGCAGAAGTCTGGTAACATATCTAAATATGACTGTAAATTCTTTTTTATAAGACCCATTGCTCCTACTAGAATTGGAACTGTCTGGATATCTTTCGTCCATATTGCTCTTGTTTCTGCCAGCAGATCCTGGTATTTTATGACTTCGTGTCTCTCTGTACGCAAGACACTATAGTCACTGGGTGTGGCAATTTCAATGGTCAATGCTACTTTTGTCTTCTTTACTTGGACCACTATATCCGATTTTCTAGCATCTATCTTTTGAACTGTTGGTAATGGGTGATCCCTTGTGATATAAACTTCATTTTCTATGATGCTTTGTGGCTCACGTTTTCAGTGTTTTTTAGCCACTTCGATATCATGTTTGCACAATCCCCAGTGCAACAGTATCGCCACATTATTATGCATTTTGGTATACAGTCCTTCTCCCATTAGAGTGTCATAACCAGCAATAAGATGTTTGACTGTTTACAGTTCGGTTTTACAAAACCTACATTTCTCTGTTTCTCCCACATGTTCAACGGACTTTGTAAACCAGCATGTACATAGCCCACTATCTTGGGCTGCCAATATTAACCTTTCATTTCTCAGTTTGAATTTGCCTCTCCAGAACAATTCCTGCGTTCGTTCTTGATCAACATGAAGCTCTTCTAGAACTTTTCTATACTTACAACTATATTTATGTTTTTTTTCCACATTTCATGCCTTCTCATCTGGTCCTTCACATTATATTCTTTCTTTTGTTTTTTGGCACATTCAGTTGCTGCCTGCTTTTTATCTACTTCTGGTTTGATTTCCATTCCTGCTTGACATCAATATGCTTCTGCTAAATTAAGAAGAGAAGTCAGATTTATTCTCTGCATGTTTCAAAACTTTCACTACCTTTGGATCTTGTGAGGTCAGTAAATATGTGTGGAGTCCCACGATTGCAGATCTATACCTGTAATTAATTCCAAGGAGGCTCATCCCTCCTTTGGAACGGGGAATATGTAATCTTGGTATACAGTGATTTTTATAAATCATTTAGCAAACATGAAGCATCCTTCTTGTTTTAATATCTAATCTATCCAACACTTTTTGTGGCTAGTCAATCACTCCAAAACTGTACATTAGGACAGGAAGAGCAAATGGATTTATAGCTTGGATCTTGTTCCTAGATGTCAATACTGTTCTCAGGATTAATTTAAGTCTTCTAAAGTATTCTTTATTGAGTTTTATTCACATCTGTTCATGTTGTATTGCTGATCCTTCATCGATTCCCAATTATTTATACACTTCCTCTTGCGCAATTTCTTTTATATCACATTCTTGTCCCAAACTGATGTTTTCCTGGTGCTGCAGTTTTTTTGCTTTAAATGTTGCTTTTGCACATTTATCAAGACCAATTGATGTTCTAATATCATCTGAAAAGGTGGGGGGTAGCTATCCATCCCCCCTCACCAGAGTGGAGGAGCTGCTCCTGAGCCAGGTGGTTCCTGGCCAACAACAACCCCAACAACTGCCATATCATCATGGAGGCCGGAGCCACACAGCAAGTTGACATGGAGTGTGCAGGTAACATGGCATAGCTGTAGACTACTGTTGCCTCTATTGTTAGAGCATGCTTATGTGAGATGTGTACTGTGTAGTTAGATGATGTGGTGCCTAGTGTTGTGCAATAGTAATAATTAGGAATACAATCTTTAGGCCTGTGACTGTCAACCGTTGTACTACTGTATGATTGCAAACACGCAGTAGCAATGCCACAGTTGTTGCCACTGACAAAATGTCTCATATCCTTGTAGGTCCCTCCGGTGTGACAGCAAGGCAGCAGACCCATGCTGGTGAGTGTGTTCTACCTTTAATATTGCTAATTAAATGTGCATGTCATAGGTGAGGTGTAGGCCATGTACATGTAACACACCTACACATAATGCATGCTGTGCATGTTTGCTGTGAGACTATGCACATCCCAGTAAAGTGGGTAGCTGCCTAAAACACATACAATACACAGAGCATCCCACACAATTGTGGCAACACTGAAGTGGACATTGGATAGGCAGAGTCGATACACATGCACACAACATACACAACTTTGTCATACGCAGGACATGTTAACATGCTACATGTGGCGTATTCAGACGCCTGCTGTAAGGTCACACTACAGTATCCCACACTTCATCCACACAGCACACATAATATACCTGAGGGGTAGATGCCTCACATGTGGCTGTGCGACAATTGTTCGACACATTCATGGTAGGCAATGCCCCCTATTGTGCACCTTACAAACCAATGTAACAACTGGCTGTGAAATGGTAAATGTAGCCATGATACTGCAGTTCCGGTATGTGCCAGTCTGGCACACATTAGTAGCCTTGAGTGACCACATGATGCTGCATGATGATGGCTTATGGTAGTACACCTCACCCAGTTACAGTGACCACAGTACTACACATAGCATTACCTGCTATGCATCTCAGTGTTGTGTGTGTGTGCAAACATAGGCACCTATACACAATATGCATAGCAATCACCATTTGTACAAAGTGACACATATATGTCTTGTAATGCTATTGAGTGTATAGGTCACATGACACACACTGTGTCTGTGTGATGTTAATGTTGCAGTTGTGTTGTAGCAAGCCATGTCATGTCTGGCACTGGCATGTCCACAATATGTCCTACACTCACCATAACCACTGTACAATGGCCATGTTGAGCAATGGTATTTCATCAGGTAAACATGCACCACCCATCCTGTGTGTATACATAGCCTGCATGTGCTAAACCTGTGTCCACAATTATCTGCTAAAGACACAGACACTCTAATCAGAAATGGATATCTATGTGACACACAGATACACATCCAGCCATGGTATGTATACCTGTGAGAGATGGTGCACAGGACAGTGCAGAGTTTTTAATACTTGCACAGCAACATTGTGTTCATGTACACAGTGCATTCCAGGGTGAGGCCAATCACTGAACAACAACACACATGCGTCAAAGACATGTATAGTGTTATTGGCAAGGGCTGTCAACACCCGCACTGCATGCTGTTGGGAAACACACGTCCTGCATGCTGACATGTGTGATATAACTGTTTGTATAGTGATACTGTACCCCACCATCACCTGCTATTGAGTATGTTCTGGATTGCTGGTGGTGTGTGTGTGTGTGTGTGTGTGTGGGTGTGTTTTAGTGAGGAGTGCATTTGTGTGCATGTATTCATGTGTTCATGTGTGCATGTGTTCATGTGTGCTGACATCATGTACAGGTCGTAAAGTGTGTTTCCTGTCTTCCTCTCACAGATGCTGACTTTGGGCTGGTTCACAGCAGCAGCACGGCAGCAGGGAAAATGATGTCACTGAGCAAAATAGTGATACTGATGATAGGTGTGTTGAGGCACAGGCAAGTTTGCCAGGGTCTGTCATTGGGCCACCATTTGACAGTACACAAGTGTCCACCCCATCCATGCATACAGTCATACTGCCAATACATCCATCACCAATGCCCTTAGCTGAGGGACAGCGTACAGTTGGCATTGGCCAGGACAGTGTGGTATCCATGGCACATGCATCCCGACACAACAGCCATACCCAGATGTCTGGAAGGGTACCACATAGGCAGATGTCCAGGGGTTTTCGTAGGAGCACTGCTACTCATCATGCCACTGGCAGATGTGCCACAGGTCTAACAACCTCATGCATGTTCCAGGCTGTCATGGAACCACAGGCATGTATGGAACGGTACACCAGACAGGGACTAAGGGCACAGAGGGCACATAACACCGCCGTCATTGACAGTATCCATGACCTAGCAGGTGCCATCCAAAATTAAACCGAGGTCACTGATAGATGTTGGGGAGAGACATTAGATGTCGTCCGCAATGTCATGTCCATGTGTCAGGACAGTGCGGGTTGGTTGCGTCATCAACGTGGACGTATGCCAGCAACATCAGCAGCTGGCAGTTGCCATGGACATCCCTCAAGCCACAGCCGCTCCTGTAGTGCCAGTACCAGCCCCATCAATGTTGGGTGTGTGCTGTCCATAGAACATCTAAGAAGACCACATGCACGTGGCTCTGGACAGTCCCAGCAGGGACCTGTGTCCAGTGTACATCCATCTACCTCTGGGGATAGTACCCAGTCTGGCTTAGTACCTGAAAGTGTCAGTAGCACCCCTGCCAGGCACAGGTACCGTATCCGTGGCCAGAAATGGTGATCTGTAAAGCCTCACAGGTACAGTCTGTGGCTGTCCCACAAATATCTGTATATGGCAGCCACATGGTGAAACTGTGAGCATGCAGACACATACACACATACTCCAGACACCTAGGGCTAACACATACCCACACACATTCCATCAACATTGGCCCATACCAGTATTCTTGCCCCTGACACATGCACACACACACACACACACACACACACACACACACACACACACACACACACACACACTCACACATACATGTTGATTGGATGGCTCACTGTAGGCCTCTGGCAAACCAACTACACACCCTGTGCATATGATGAAACCTGTGCCACCTCCTGTTATCTGTAACATCACTCCAGGAACAGGCTACCATGGTGCTGATGCACATTGTGTCTTTATAGCAGTATAGCAATGTTAGCATGTTGTCAGCAGTAGAGTGTAATGATATGCTTGAAGGTGTAGCTGAGCAGGCATGATGCATTAAAGCTATGATTGTCATTGTAGTGTTGTTTACACCAGCGTTAGTTCCAATTGTGTATTGTCCGGTCACGTGCCACTTGGCTGATGTGTGTAGTATTGGCAGCATGTGTTAGAGAGTGGACAGTATGTGTGGGATGTGTAGCACAGATTTGCAGGTGTACAATTGTGAACATGGCAGAGGTGCACTGTCTGCATGTACGTGCATGGTGGACACATGGGCAGGGTGGTATGCTTTGTATTACACAGTAACACTCCATAGTTTCTATTGGTGGCCAGTATGCATTGTACTACACACATTTCGGAACCTGTCTACACATGTGTGTTTGACATGGTTTGACACTGTGCTTTGGGTGATACTGTTACTATCTGTCATTGTTTTGCATTCTGGTAGTATACATCACTTCAACAGCCTGACCATAACCAATCGTTAGATGATGTCTTGACAACTGACACACAGATGTAGGACACACAGCAACATTTGGATCCTTCAGGTACTATACTATGCCAGTAACCACTGGTATTCACCTGCATCCATTACTGAGACCACTCCTGTTTGGCATATAGCTCTCTTAGGTACAAGCAATCACAGTAGGGATATGTCCGTCCACGTCTGGTAATGCATACTGTGGCCTGTACTGCATTCTCCAGATGACACACACATCCTCCACAAGGGTATCATACAGATAGATGCCTGTTGTCAAACCCATGCTGTAAAGCTATAAGCCAAACTAAGCATAGTCATCCACCTTTACGGAACATATTATCCCCACAGTACCACATAGGTAGTAGACACCAACATGATGAACAGGTAGAGATGTGTACATGCAACCAAGTGTTACATCATCTCTCCTTTGATAATCACATTTCCAAAGGTATTTTGAAATCCCTCGGTGGATCACATAAGCAATAAGGGGTCTGCATGCATATCCACAAAGGTTGTTTTACACCTGTTATGAATAGTCATCATTGACAGACTTTGCTGCATTTGAACAGGTCTGACATATACCTTGGCCATAAACCCTGACTCACACATTTCAATAGAAACCGTAATGAGTTTGTGTGACACAGATGACCTAGGCCAGGGATCACTGCAGTGGCTGGCCTTGTCACAAGCACACATATGTGACCTAAGGTCTGGGAAGCAGCAACACAGTCTGGCAAAGATGACAGCTGTATTTTTGGAGAAATTAGGGTTCCCACACAAGGTAACATGTACCTATATGTATTTGCCACACAGCTAGCTCATATGTGCAATGCATATTGATATGTCATACAGTAGTAAAAGCAAAACGCACAACACATTGACCAACAATGTCACACACATACAGCACACACACTCCTTTAGTCTAGGATTCAAACGATACTTGAGAAGCACACATTAACAGGACACGCTATATACATTACTGGGAGTTCTCTTTTCCACAGGTATATTTGTGGGATGGTGACATCATCAGACTTGACAAAGATTAGTTTACCACTTTTAATTGTTTTACCACTCTCCTAAAAGGTTGCTCCTTCCCAAGGAGACCACACACAAACATACACAGTTGCCAAATGCAGCATTCAAACCCCTACTTAATTATACTAGAGGAGTACACATTAACAGGACATGCTGTACACATTACTGGGAGCTCTTTTTTCCACAGGTATATTTGTAGGATGGTGACATCATCAGACTTGACAAAGATTAGTTTACCACTTTTAAGGTGTTTTACCACTCTCCTAAAAGGTTGCTCTTTCCCATGGAGACCACACACAAACACAGTTGTTGAGTGCAGGATTCAAACTCCTACCTAATTACTTTATGATAGCTGAGAAGTATGCATTTACGCAACACGCTATACACATTACTGGGAGTCATTTTTTTTTCACAGGTATATTTGTAGGATGGTGACATCATCAGACTTGACAAAGATTAGTTTACCACTTTTAAGGTGTTTTACCACTCTCCTAAAAGGTTGCTCTTTCCAAGGAGACCACACACAAACACAGTTGTTGAGTGCAGTATTCAAACTCCTACCTAACTACTTCATGATGCTAGAGAAGTACGCATTAAGAGGACAAGCTATATACATTTCTGGGAGTTCTTTTTTTCCACAGGTATATTTGTAGGATGGTGACATCATCAGACTTGACAAAGATTAATTTACCACTTTTAAGGTGTTTTACTACTCCCCTAAAAAGTTACTCCTTCCCAAAGGGGCCACACATAAATACATACAGTTGTCAAGTGCAGGATTCAAACCCCTACCAAACTATTGCATGATACTTGAGGAGTATGCATTAACATGACATGCTATACACAATACTGGGAGCTCTTTTTTCCACAGGTATATTTGTAGGATGGTGACATCATCAGACTTGACAAATATTAGTTTACCACTTTTAAGGTGTTTTACCACTCTCCTAAAAGGTTGCTCCTTCCCAAGGAGACCACGCACAAACACACTTGTCAAGTGCAGGATTCAAACCCCTACCTATCTACTTTATGATACTACAGAAATACGCATTTATATGCCACGCTATACACATTACTGTGAGTTATTTTTTTCTGCAGGTATATTTGTAGGATGGTGACATCATCAGACTATACAAAGTGGGTTACATTAGGTGACATTAGGTGGGCTACATTGAAGGAATGTCTAAACGCTTTGGCCATGTGATCATCAATGGGGAGTTTACTATCTACCTGTGTCCCCAGGGCCATAATGACTTTCTCCATACATACTGGATTACCACCTATGTGGTAATTTATGTGCACTTAGTTCTACCAAAGGGGATGACTATGCATTCTTTGGCATTCATCTTGAGGGCATTGTTTTGACACCAGGTATCTCTCTCTGTAAGACACTTCTGGAGGATGTCTGTGTCAGCCATACAGTCAGTTATGGACCACAGTTACCATTCATCTGAAATCCTGTTCAGCCATACACTTCCCATGCTTGCCTGTACCTCTGAGCAGTATCTACTGCACAGGTGGTGTCCCAGGACCAAGACCTGTGGGATGCCATGTGTGACTGGCTTAGAGTTGGACATGACACCCGCAACTCTGAACATATGTGTTTGATCTGTGAGCCACTTGCCCACCCATCCTGTGACATAGCTGTTAATGTTCAAGCTGGTATGCTTGTCCATGATGACAGAGTGGGTAATGGTGTAGAAAGACCTTTGTGAGGTCCAGGTGGGCTGTGTGGACTACTTTCACCTCCATCTATGTCCTTGGTAACTGTATGAAATAAGTCAACTAGTTTTAGGAGACAGGATCTGCCTTTAACAAGGCGAAGTTGTGTAGAGTCCAGTGTCTGAAGGTCTCCAATGTCTCAGTTTATGGGTTCCATGACAATTTGCTCAATAGCTCTGTAGACCAGGCTGAGTAGACATATTGGGCAATGGTTTCCAGGTTCGGTTGTGGCACTCCCTTTGTGGAGCTGGATGATTGTTAGTGCGTGCCATTCTTTGGGTACATAGCCTGTGATATGCTTGGGTCTGGACAGTGTATGTAGATAAAGGTGTAGTTCCCTGTGTGCCTAGTGTAAGACGCAGACTGGGACACCATCCAGACACAGTGATGCTGTGTTCCTAGCTTTGGTGAGGGCTGTCTTTACCTGCATGTCCATGACGTCTGGGTCTCTGCATCCTTCTGTGATGGACACAGGCCCTTTTGGGGGTGATGGGTGGGAGTTTACACTGAACTTGTTTCCCTGGATGTGGGCAATGTAAGATGGTTTGGTGTATTTCATTCCTTTTTTCAGTAGCTGACAGCATATTTGGAAGTTGACACCTATGTGTCTGGTATAGCTACTAAAGGCTTTGTGGTTGTTATTCATATATTCCTTGCCTATTTGTCTTTAGAAACTGTCCTTGGATTATTGTATGAGCGATCATTGTTTCTTCCTGATAATGATCAATGATGCCTTTCCTTTAGTGAAGTTGGATCTATCATGTGTTCATTTTCTCCTTCTGTTGTCTAGCTTATTTATGGCCAACAACCACTTGATTGTTGTCCTATGTTTGGAGGAGTGCATCTTGGTTTTATTTGTGATGTCTCATTCCATGCATCCCTGTAGATGCTCAATATGATGCACTTGTAAATGATTCTGCAGATTGTATACCATTACCCTATAGCAAGAGGTCTTCGGAACATTCCACTTTGGTCTTGGGAAGTGTGCAGTTTGCTTTTGCAAATGTCTTCACAGTGGTTTCATTGACTGGGTGGGGGGGGTGGGATGTGGATGTCCAGTGTGATTACTTAATGATCTGATATTACCAGCGAGGGGTTTATCTCTGTTGTGGAACACTGGTATCCCATGTTGGTGATGATCATGTCCAGTATGTTGTCACCTCTAGTGGGCATGGTGACCAGCTGTTCAAGGGTGTTAGAGTTTTTAAACTCTAGGAAACATTGGGCAAAGGACATTGTACATGAGTAATCCCACCACTGAATGTTTGGGTAGTTGTAATCTCCTCATATAATGGTGTTTGATAGGACCTTTATATTTTTCACTGTTCTCTGGAATACTGAGTGAGGTTCCTGAGACAAGGTACATGATCTGTAGCAGCCTACAATCTGATGGGCAGCTTTGCCCAATGTTAGTTGCACTTGCATGGTCTCCAAGGCCTCATGCTTTGCCACTAACCTGAAGATGTGGGTATCCATAAGGTAAGTGGGTACATCCCTTCCTTTTATATTTAACTCATAGTTTTGGGTCCGAAGGTCAGAGGGATTGTGAGTGTTTTATGTGGAGCATGTCCAACAGCTCTGTGTTTGACATAGCTTTGTATGTTAGGCAGTGAACACCTCTGAGTAGGTGATATGCAAGGGAGTACAGATGAAGCATTTTGAGATGGTCTGTGTATGACATGTATTTCAGGCTGCTAATGCTCTTTGTGAGGCATTTCTGCTGGCTTTCCAGTTGTTGTAGTTGTCTTGTGAGGTACATAACAACAGTGGCGTTGTACTCTGTTATAGTTCTAGTTTGTGATGAGTAGAGGGGAACAATGTCCTCTTCTATTCTGCATGTGATACATTTTGTGATGAGGTGTGCCACATAGGAGGGTTTCCTGACTACTGTGGGAATATGATTATCACAGTTGTATCCACTGTCCACCTGTGATCCACGGTCTCTTGTCACTCTTTCAGTGTGAAGTATACTACCACCTATGTTGTAGTTCTTGGCTACAGAGTTTGTAACAAAGGGGATGACAATGCACCTTTTGGCAATGAGCTAGAGCCCATGTCTTTGACAACAGCTATCTGTCTCAGTGAGGCGCTTTTGTAGGATGTCCTCATCTTTAGTGTTTACAATTATGGCTCCTAGTTTGCAGTCCTCTGGAAACTTCAGTAGCCACAGACCTTCCATGTTAATGGTTACTTCAGGAAAGTAGATACTACACAGCCTGGGAAGTTATCTGGTCCCAAGGCTGCTGTGATATTGGCTTTGGAGAGTGTTTTTTACCTGTGCAGCTGTGATGACAACAGCTTTGCAGTCTTCCATTATAGAGATGTGTTCTTTCATGGGTGAGAGGGGGGTAAAGTTAACACTGATCCTATCTGCCAGGATGTTGGCAATATCAGTTGGCTCTGTGCATTTAGTTGGAGAAATGTTTATACCTGTCGAA